>NC_140390.1:9859609-9950491 GCF_056956725.1 Heliconius melpomene rosina | reverse complement strand
ACCTTTGCTCCTTTGGTGCCGGATTAGCCGGCGCCATCAAAGTGGATGCGACAGGGTCCACTTGCGCCTGCTTTGGGCTATCCACCTTGCGCTTGTCCGCCGCTAGCGGAGGTCGCAGATTTCTCTCCGGTGGTAGCCGATCTTTAAAGGCTTCCAGCCTGGTGGAGACCATAGTGCCCACTATGTCCTCCACAGCAATAGACTCCGTGGGAGTGGGTCGCAAGTCCGATGCTCTAGACCGCTCCAACTCCGCTCTCAAAAGGGCAAACTCCTTCCGCAACTCCACCAACTCCGACTGCAGTCGCGAGTTTGTTGCCTTGAGGATATCCACTTCCTCTGATGCCGTCCTCTTTGCCAGAGTATTAACGGCAGAAGAGATAACTCCGGCAGCGTCTTTAAGGGCCCTAGTAAATGTGCCCTTCAGATTCCCCGACTTGCAGGCGACTCTATTGATTATAGCCAAGCTATCAGATACTTGGCTACGCAAGTCGGAGACCATGTGCTCCTCACCGCAAAGTTCCAGGGGCACATCCGAGAGCCTAGAACTTGCTCTAGTTTGTATCGCCGCGGAGATTTCAGCAACTTCCTCCTCCGCCCTCAGCCGGCGCTCCTCGCGCTTGGCATCGTTTAGCGCCTTCTTTCCAGCAGCTAGCCCTATATTCTCATCAGGAATATTTGGTACGACCACGACTCCCTCTGGCCGAAGCAACCTTCGCTTTCGGCTTGTCTCTGTCTCCCCATCCGCATCCGAGGATTCAGAGTTACTCTTCCTGTGATGACGCCTCTTTCTGTCCTTTCGGAACTGCGCTTTAGCCCCCTCGATAGCATTGGAGCTGTTCGACCCAACAGACATCACGCCATCGGCGTCTGACTCGGAAGCCGCCCAGAAACGGCCTCGCGACGAAAGTGACGACCTGGACCTATCTCTTATAATAGAGGCAACCTCCTCATGGTCCAGACGCTCTAACACGACTCGCGCATCCTTCAACCCCCCTCCTATTGGCACAAGTGCCGGACTTTTGCCCCTTTCGAGCAAAGTACTCCCTACGCCTTTCTCGGGCACAACTACTACTCCGCCCATCTCGGGCAACAACAGATCACCGCCCTCCTCGGGACTCCCTACGTCATCATTTCGGGTTTTTAAGTTAACATTTTCCATTTTGTTCCCACGAGTGTGGGGGAAAAACGGTCCATCCGAGCAGTGCCCCCTGTACTCGGATAAGCCTATTACGCCAGGGTGTCGGCCGGTACCCTGGCGGGACCAGCAGTAGCGACTGATCTCCCCATCAGCCATGAACCCCTCGCGCTGCTTCGCCGCTTGGGTTGGGGTAATTTTTTATAGAGGTTTTCTTCCTCGCAGCCCGGCCGGTAAAGGCAAGGCCCTCAGTTCCATTCCTGATTACGAGACATGACCGCAACCAAGAGTGGAGTTCCGATATTTTCGGCGCTGGCACATCACTGCACCTGCGTGGCGGTAGGGTGAGTACACACCACGCACGCCCTCCGGTTCCTCACACTGTGACCTCTGCATGACAGAGGACACGCGAAGAACCACGCCGGATTATTAGCCAGCGAGCAATCATTACCCAAGGACGAATCCTGTAGGCACCAATTACTCGCCGCCCAGGGTGCACCGGTCCGCAACACTGTTCGTCCCCCCCCGAACGACAAGCATTCGAGAAAGGGCCAACAGCGGGTGAACACACGAGGAGGTCATCCGACCAAGCACCCCAACCTAACCTGACATTTTTTTTTTTTTTTTTTTAACGTGAGGAAATCCTTTTACGGATACCGGCCCGAGTGGGGACTCGAGCGGGTTATGTGGGACTCATGGACCGGCTGAAGGCCAATCCCAATACCCACTAAAACCTCACGGTGCTCCTCCTCGACCGCCACTGACCGCGAGACGCGGGGACTAGAATCGTCCACGAAACGCGGCGGCGGGAGCCTGCTAGGCACGTCGCGGAGTCAAGGGTGTGTGGGCACCCTCGACGGCCTGCTCGGAGCAGCGCGCGGGAGCAACCTCTTTCCCCTCCCTCTTTCAGTTTTTCCCGCTCGGATTCAGTTGAAACTGGTGTCGATCGTTCGGGCTCCGAGGGGCCTTCAAGGTGGTATACAACCCGCGGGAATGCGCGGGAAGGTGCCGGCGGTAAGTGACGACAGAGTTAGTGTTATGCATTGGAAGCGTGGCCGACGGACATCGACTCACTTTGTGTTTGGCAGTCGGCCGGTGCAGACGACACTGAAACTGTCCCGCGTTCCGTGTTGTGTATCTACCTACTGGGATAGCGGTAGCTGCTTTTTTGTGTATTGATTACGGTGTTGTAATTAATTCGTAATATCACAAATTGTGTTTACTCATGCCAACATTATCTACTAAAGCACACAGTAGACCGGGCACTCAAAACTATGTGCGAGGGAAATCCACCCAACTCCGACATCAGAAGTGCGATCGGTGTTGGCACAGAGAACAATGGAGATAACCACTGGCGTGCTATGTTCGAAGCCCTGTATACACCGAGGCTAATTCAGGGAGGTATATGTGGTTACCCACTTATGATCCTGACAAAGAAGACACGGACGCGAGATCGTGGTGCGCAACGGCTGACTTGTGCTTTTGACAAACTCCCCGAGAGGCAGTCAACTCGAGCTTGCTGTAAGTAAGGCACTGGAAGGTGAAGCATCTTTGTGGCTGTCTCAAACAGCGTACGAGAGTATGACATGCTACCCTCACAAATCACTGGACATTGTGATGTGGGCAAAGAAGAGGTTGCTGTGGCTACTGTACTCTCTCACATCACATCAGTCTGACCCGCGGCTTTAACGTATAGCGTTTACAACACTGAAGTGTTTGAGCGGTGGAAAAATGGCTGGCCATAAGTGAGCGGAATGCAGAAGCAAGCCTATCGATGCGACGGTACGAACACCTGTATCTTCAACGTTGAGTCAAGCGGTGCAGCAGCCGGCAGCGAGGCCTTTAGTGTGCTTCAAGTGTGGCAAACCGGGTCATATCGCCATCTGGTGTACGAGCGAAGGCGGCGGGCCAAGCGATGGCAGCAGGGACGGCGCAGCGCGTGATGAACGGTGAGTGGATGGAGCGGCGTGTGGACGTATGCAGTGTCCAATTTCCAAAGGGTAGGGTACAAGACAAAAGGTGAACTGTTTTGTTTTGTTTACGATTCTGGTGCTAAATTCTCGTTAGTTGAAAGTTTTTCTGTTGCATTTAGTGGTCGACGGTTTAGTAATGTTGTTACTATGACCGGTATTAGTCAAACACGAGTATACAGTACCGAACAAATTCTGTGTTTTGTAGTATTAACGATTGCCCTCTTAGGATATTATTGTCGCGAGATTTTAAATCAGGGTTGTACAGTAAACATAACTGACTGACATTTTGTTTGACGGGAATCTTTATGTAAATTCAGTGAATAACGATAGTGTGAGTGAGTTGACTTTGACTGATATCTCAGCTGATATTACTGGTAGTGACCGGTGGTAGTGACCGGGTTGGTTCGAATCGCACAGTACAGCGGCGTCCATATAGGATGTCGCCGGACGAACGTAGCGTTATACGCAACAGAGTAAAGGAAGGTTTACACGTGAATATCATTAGGTCGAGCTGTCCTCCTTTTGAAAGTCCGGCTTTATTAGTAAAGAAGTATGACGGTTCAGACCGTATCTGTATTGACTATAGTGAGCTTAACAATAATACCAACCCTGACAGTTATCCGCTTCCATTAATTACTGATCAAACTTCACGTTTTCAGGGTGCTAATTATTTTTTGAAACTCTATAGCGCAAGCGGTTTTCATTTGATCACAGTAAACGAAAATTCTGTAGACAGTACTGCTTTCATAACAGCTGAAGGGCAGTTTGAATTCTTGACTGTGCCTTTTGGTCTGAAGAATTCAATTTCGATTTTTCAGAAGACAATTGTGATCGTGTTGGGTGATTTGGTTCGTGATTGCGTGGTGGTGTATTTTGAGGACATTTTGACATTGACATTGTCTCAACCGATTTAGCGGTCCAGTATGGGAGGACTTAATGCAGTGTTGGAAGCTGTGACAAGGGCTGGTTTCTCTTTGAACCTAGTGAAGTGTTCCTTTTGAAGTGGAGGCTAGTCAGGTCTCTATCGCCTCCAGAGACTGTGATTAAGTAGTAGCAGTTCGTCGGATTAGCTTCCTATTTCCGTCAGTTTTGAATCTGTTGTTCGTCTCGAGGCTGAGGGGACTATTGAACAGCATTTTGACTTTTGCTGGTTTCCGGTCATGGTGTGCTGGAGGATTTGTGGATGTATACAAGTAACGCAGTTACTTGTAGGGTCGCGAAATCTCACTCAGGAACAGTTCAAACTGGCCTGCATCAAATCCCTAAGGTAATGATGCCGTGAAATACGGTTCGTGTAGACGTGGCGAATAGGCTCAGCGGTGAAACGATAAGGAGTACATTTTCATTCTGACAGACGCGTTCGCGAAGTGTGTTCTTTTGTTTCGTGCGGCAGGCATTGACTCTTGGAGTGTTCACGAGGTGACTTGTGGCTTTGTTTGGGGCTCCAACTCGCATCATAGCTGACCAGGGAAGATTGTTTTACTGGTGGTAGGTTTCACTAGTAGACTTAGGTTGGCATCTTACGGCGGCGGGCTTACCCAGTGCTAACAGGCAGGTAAAGCGCGTCAGAAGTGTGTTAAAGTCCATGTCGACAACGTTTGAGACTAGCGGTGGTAATAAGTTGTGGCAAGAATCTGTAGGAGGGTACAACTCGAGATAAATTGTACGATGAACCGGTAGATTTTAATTCATAAAATAACGATACCGTTATCATTGATGTGTATCGGTGGTGTGTATCATTGATGTGTCATTGATGTGTATCATTGGTGTGTGTCATTGATTTGTCGTTAATGTGTGTCAATGGTGTGTATCTGTGGTGTGTATCTTTGATGTGTATCATTGGTATGTATCATTGATTTATATCATTTATGTGTAGTAGTGAGGTATAGACTGTCGTTGACATTGACGAAATTCGTTAAGTAGCATCAGACATTATTACGAAGTGTGCGGAATATGGTAGGTCCCGTTTTGATATGACAAAAACGAAAGTAAGTAAGTTTTCTGTTGGCGTATTGTTAATATTGTAAAGTTAATAAGTGTAAAAATTCGATTCAAAATTTAAAGGTTCATTTAAGGTTGTCAGTTTTGGTTCTGTAAATTGTAAACGTCTTGTAACGTACAAATTTGCTCACGATAGGTTGAGGAAAATGCCAGCAAGTCATGTACCCGACGAAATCAATGTGTAATTTATGATGTTGTTGATGATATGATGGTGTTCAAGCTTAAGTAGTTGAAGAGACTCGAGTAAATGGTTCTATCGGCCGTAATGTGTTCGACCGTACCAGTAGTTATTTCGTAGTCGTAGCCCGGTAGAAATCGGTATCTCTTGGGGCAACTCAAGTAGTCCGTGGGTGCGCGGTGTGCGTTTAACTCTGGCGGAGGTCGTGGTCTGTAGAGACCGTAGCGTGTTGTCGCAGGTGTGACATACACGGGCTATCCACGCGGTGGATATGCGTATTGAGAGGTTTTCGACCGTACTGAGGTCGTGGTCTGCAGAGACCGTAGCGTGTTGTCGCAGAGGTGACGTACACGGGCGATCCACTCGATTGATATGCGTATTGAGATGTGAGAGAGCAATTTGATTGCTGTTCGGCTGGAGAGCTGTGGCGTTAGAGGTCTTTACTCGGAGGTTTCTGTTAATTTGGTTGTAACTTGTTGCTGAAGTAAAGTGAAGTAAAGTAAAGTAAAGTGAAGTTTTGGTTATGATGTCGATGGTACATGGCTGTGGTATTTGTGTGTAGTGGTTAGTTACAATTATGATCCAGATTGGTGTCAAATTGTAGTGTCCAGTTGATCTGGTGTCGAGTTGATCTGGTGTCGAGTTGATCTGGTGTCGAGTTGATCTGGTGTCGAGTTGATCTGGTGTCGAGTTGATCTAGTGTCGAGGGTCAAGTTGTTCAGGTATAAGGTTCAGGTATACAGTTCAGGTACACAGTTCAGGTATACAGTTCAGGTATAAGGTTCTGGTATACAATTACTAGTGTAATTACTAGTGTACGTCTATTACAATTCTAGTGTACGGTTCTGGAAGTTGGTTGGTAAGGTTCTGATGTAGGTTGGCCGAGCGGTACGAGGTACTGTTGTAGCTTTTTCTTCTAGGCTAACCAACACACGAGGACGTGTGCTAGCAGGATGGCCGTGTCGGAATTTGTAGTATTGATGTGGTTCCGGAACGCCAGCGCCATCTATTGGCGCTCGACAGAGTTAGTGTTATGCATTGGTATGGAAGGGGCGAGTCGAAGCGTGGCCGACGGACATCGACTCACTTTGTGTTTGGCAGTCGGCCGGTGCAGACGACACTGAAACTGTCCCGCGTTCCGTGTTGTGTATCTACCTACTGGGATAGCGGTAGCTGCTTTCTTGTGTATTGATTACGGTGTTGTAATTAATTCGTAATATCACAAATTGTGTTTACTCATGCCAACATTATCCACTAAAGCACACAGTAGACCGGGCACTCAAAACTATGTGCGAGGGAAATCCACCCAACTCCGACGTATATATATATATAATAATAAATTTAATTAATGTATATATATATTAATATTAATTATTAAATTTTTAATATTTTTCTTTCTCCTATTTTTATAATATTCATATTAAAAATTAAAATATATAATAAACGATTAATAATTATTTAAAAAATTATATTATAAATATAATATTAATTAAATAATAATTAATTAATTTAAAAAAAATAATAATAATAATACTTTATTGCATTGAAAAGATATATATATATATAAAATTTACACAGAAAAAAAAAAATAGAAAAGAAAACGAAGGATACATAGGTACTTAAATTAACATGTGCAATTGCGGCCTTATCACTGCAAGTGATCTCTTACAGGCAACCATTAAAAGTGCAGGACTTATGCAAGAAATTATCGTAAGGCGCAAAAAGTATTACTTAACAAATAAAAAAAAGCTAAAATAAGCTTTTGGGCTCATACCCCAAATATAAAGGAAATCCCTTTTTTTTAAAAATAAAGTGCCTGATAAAAGGATTATTCTGATAGGATAAATAATGTAATTTTTTAATAATTTCAAAAATTATTGTGCATTTTACACTAAAATATATTTTTTTTATAATGAATTTAAATTCATCTTTAGAATATTTTATTCTTATTTTTTATTTTATTAATTAATAATTCCAATAAAATATTTTTCTTATTTATTTTATTCTTCAGAACTATAATTTCTATTTCATCAAATTCATGATTAGGATGATGAATTGGCTTAGAAATTAATTTACTTAGATTTATCCCCTTAATCTCTTCCCCCAATAATCTATTAAATTCAGAAGCTTCCTTAAAATATTTTTTAACTCAATCTATTGCATCAATTAATTTTTTATTTTCTATCCTATTGAATTTATTTCTTATAAAAATATTTATTAATGATTTATTATCAATTATTATAAATTCTGCAATATTAATAAAAATAGGTTCTGTTCCTTTTCATTTTTGATTTCCTAATATTATAGAAGGATTATCATGATTTAATAGATTTATTTTAATAACATGACAAAAAATTTCACCAATAATTTTATTATCTTATAATATAAATTTTATTTTTTTAATTTTTGAATTAAGGATTAGACGGAGAAGAGGACAAGGGATGAGGAAGAGAGGTAAATTTCAGGAAACTATTGAGCAAGTAGGGTAGGGGCCTGCCCGGAGGAATGAGGTCCGCTAAATCAGATAGCTTGGACCATAGAGGGTGGGATGACAGCTGTAACATTTTACCAACAAACCGATCAGACAGGAATTGGCGACGGATAGGATAAGGAGGATCAACACACTCAACCTGCAGTGCGTTGGTGGGAGAAGACTTCATTGCACCTATAATAATTCGTAGGCATTTGTATTGGATCCTATTGAGTTTTTCAGTAGCAACTTTGTTAAAGGGGTCTAAAACAAATAATCCGTAGTCAATGTGACTACGGATAATGGCATTGTACAGTAGTTTGAGAGTATAAGGGTGTGCACGCCACCACACACCAGACACAGCTCTTAAAGCGTTGATGCCGTTTTCACATTTTTTACTGACATGTTCAGCATGGGCAATTCCGTTCAGTCTTTTATCGAGAATCATGCCTAAGAATTTAACATTTTCTGCTAATTGGATAGTATTATCCCAATACCCACTAAAACCTCACGGTGCTCCTCCTCGACCGCCACTGGCCGCGAGACACGGGGACGTGAGTCTTCCGCGAAACGCGGCGGCGGGAGCCTGCAAGGCACGTCGCGGAGTCAAGGGTGTGTGGGCACCCTCGACGGCCTGCTCGGAGTAGCGCGCGGGAGCAACCTGTGCGTGCCTACTCGGGCCAGGTTGGTAGGCGGTCAGCTTGGGGAAGCTGACCGCCTACCAATCCCTCTGGCACATTAGGGCGGAAGGCGGCGATCGTGTGCCGCCCTCCGGCGACCCGGTCTCTTACGGCGGATGGCGACTTCGGCAAAAGCCTCCCTCGCCCGTTCCGCCGACTCCTTCTCGAGCACCACTGCCTCGCAGAAGGATGAGACCGCATCCCACGACGTCTCGCTGCCGGCCATAGCCTTGATCACGGCCGGCAGGGAAAGGTCGTCCCCTATGACGTCGCGCAAAGCGCGACGTTGAGACGCCCAGGCTGAACACACCTCCAACGTGTGCTGGGCCGTCTCATCGAGGCAGTCGTCGCAGTGGTGGCAGCGAGCGTCGGGCTCCCTCCCGGCGATCCGACACAAGTAACCCCCGAAGCAGCCATGCCCCGAGAGCACCTGTGTCATGCGGAAGGTTAGGACGCCGTGACGCCGCGCTAACCACTGGCGGAACACTGGACGAACAGCCTCGATCGTCCTCAGGCCGGCAGTTGGTGTTGCCAGCCGAGTTTCCCACAACTCCATTGCGGCTACCCGCACCTCCTCAGTGCGTGCCTGGCTTGCCGGTTCCCCGGACACTAGGCCTATTATTTCTTCATTTGGTTCATATATTTCATTATTTTCCATAATTTTCATTATTATTATTTGAGAATCAATAATTAATCAACGAATAATCCTATTTTCATTAAATATACCATCCTCTATTGAATGATATCAAAATTTACCTCCTTCTGAACATTCTTATAATGAACTTCCTATTTTAAGAAATTTCTAATATGGCAGATTATATGTAATGGATTTAAACCCCATTTATAAAGGAATATCCTTTTTTTAGAAATGGCAACCTGATCTAATTTAAATTACCAAAATAGAGCTTCTCCATTAATAGAACAAATTATTTTTTTTCATGACCATACATTAATTATTTTAATTATAATTACAATTTTAGTAGCATATTTAATAATAAATTTATTTTTCAATAATTATATTAATCGATTTTTATTAGAGGGTCAAATAATTGAATTAATTTGAACTATTTTACCATCTATTACTTTAATTTTTATTGCACTTCCATCATTACGATTGTTATATATTTTTAACCGACTTCTGTAAGAAAAGGAGGTTATCAATTCGACTGTATTTTTTTTTTTTTTATTTTTTTTTTTATTATTTTTTTTTTATGTTTGTTACCTCATAACTTTTGACTGGGTGAACCGATTTTGATATTTTTTTTTTATTTGAAAGGTGAAGCTTCCCGAATGGTCCCATTTTTTTTTGGTCCATGTCTGACAATGGTATCCATGAGAAAATCACATAAGTCTTATATTTGCATTAGGTATGTGCGCGACAAATAGACGCATAACTTAATGTCGCGCAAACTGATTTTGATGATTCTTATTTTATTTGAAAGGATACACTTCAAGGATAATTTGGTGAAAGTTTGGCTAGATTCCGATTATGGAATCCGGTGAAATTTGAGAAAGTTTGTTTTTTTTGGTAAAAAATTGATTATACTGTAATAGTTACAAGCAAAAACTTTTTAACTCGATGTCAGAAGTGAGATTCCTGATCGTTACATTTCTTTTCAATCAACCTCAAAAAAGAGAATGTTCTCATTTTCAACCAACTTCAAAAAAGGGAGATTCCCAATTCGCCCGAATACTTTTTATGTATGTTCTTGTCAATATACCAAAATGTTACTTTGCGCAAAAATAAACCCTAATTAAATGAAGTTTTACATGGGACATTCACAACCACTCGTTGACAACCACTACCACCACCATCACCACTCGTTCAAGAAGCATCATTTTAAGATCTACCCATCACTTAAAATCGTAAAATAAATTATTTTTTAACAAAAACAAAAACCGACTTCTAACAACGAACTAAAAAGTGAAAAATAATTTTACAAAGATTTTATTATTTTGAAGTCGGTGCTCAGTAGAACAAACAGGCTTAGTAATTAGATATTGTAGTAAAGGTGTTGTATTAGCATTAGCTTGACACCGACTTCAAAATTATAAAATCTTTGTAAAATTATTTTTCACTTTTTAGTTCGTTGTTAGAAGTCGGTTTTTGTTTTTGTTATAAATTAATTTATAGATGAACTTAATAATCCTTTAATTACATTAAAATCAATTGGACATCAATGATATTGAAGATATGAATATTCTGATTTTAATAACATTGAATTTGTAGGGAACATTACTTATTCAAAATTAATATTATTACATTTACTAGAATCATCCGCACGCAGCGCATTGGAACAATTCAAACCTGTTCCGAGTTTTTTTGCTATGCCTGTCGTAGGCTGCTAGCCAGCATCGCCACGTTTAAAGAGTCGGCTAGAATCGCTTGCGACATTCACTTGTGTATCCATTGCTCTCTTAGCTTGCATTCAATTCTCAACCTTAACTTCTTGCTATTACGTGCTAGTTTAGCTTGTATTTTCTATTGGTATTTATTTAAATTTCTTTATTTCCTTCTGTGATCATTTTCTCTTCACGTATCTGTGAGTTAAATAAATTTGGACAATTTCTCCACAAAATTTAGATTTTTAATTTTACTCATTTAGTGTAAAATAAATAAGATCATATTAAATAGTGGTATCACATCTCAACCGCTATATTGGTGACCCCTAAATTGGTGAGCACTACAATAAATACCTACGCTTACTGCTAGCAAGAAGATTTAAAACGGCAGGAGGCCATTTTAACGACCTTGGCAAGTGACCTCTGATACAAGATGGAGGACGCGACTACATCCAACGTGTGCAGAATTGGCGTGCGTATTCCACCATTCTGGCCGGAAGAACCAGCCCTTTGGTTTTCACAAATTGAAGGTCAGTTTGCTTTATCTAATATAACAAGTGATACTACAAAATTTTATTACGTTGCCGCTCAGTTAGATAATCAATTTGCTGTCGAGGTGAAGGATATTATCATTTCTCCTCCCGAGACGGATAAATACATCACTCTTAAAACGCAACTGATTAAAAGATTGTCTGCGTCTCAAGAAAAGAAAGTGATGCAGTTGCTGAGGCACGAGCAGCTAGGTGATCGCAAGCCATCACAGTTTCTGCGATACATGCAAGATCTTGCGGGTTCATCTGTCCCCAAGGATTTTTTAAAAACATTATGGTCGAGTAGGTTACCACAAAACATTCAAACGGTTATAGCTTCACAGCCTGATCTGCCTATCGAAAAATTAGCTGACCTGACAAAAAATGTGTGCAGCCATGTAGTTACGGAGAGTCGGAAAACTCTCTGGGCAGCCGGAAGTAGCGGCCAACGTCTGCCCTTTACCTACAGGCCGTCTTTTCATTACCGACCGTATTTCAAAAATGCTTTTCCTCATTGATACTGGCTCGGATCTCTGCGTTTTTCCACGGTTGGCTACCAAGGCGCCCTGTACCAAGACAAAGTATGAACTTATGGCGGCGAACGGTACAGTCATTCATACTTACGGTCCTACATTATTGCACTTAGAAATAGGACTGAAACGTACTTTCACCTGGAAATTTACCATCGCTGATGTTTCAAAGCCCATTATCGGCGTAGATTTTTTGATATTTTACAATCTTCTTGTAGATTGCAGATGTCAGCGACTCGTCGATGGAAATACCACTCTGTCAGTGCAAGCAATAAAAGAAAATATCTCCGATGACCTTGCGTCAGTCAAAGCCATTTCGGGAGAATCAAAATACCATCAGCTGCTTCATGAGTTTCCAGAGGTAACGAGACCATCAGGTACGTCTTCCTTACCTAAGCATAATACCGTGCATTACATCAAAACCATTCCCGGACCACCGGTTACCAGTAGACCTCGTCGTTTAGACCCAGTTAGACTGAAAGCAGCCAAAAAAGAATTTGACGATATGCTGTCACAGGGAACTGCCCGCTCCTCTAACAGTTCGTGGTCGTCCGCTCTGCACTTAGTTAAGAAGAAGGACGACGGATGGAGACCATGTGGTGATTATAGGGCACTCAATGCTCGCACAGTACCTGACAGGTATCCGATACGCCATATCCAGTATTTTTCCTACCAACTCTCTGGTTGTACAGTATTTTCAACTATCGATCTAGTCAAGGCGTACAATCAAATACCAGTACACGTCAATGATATCCACAAAACAGCCATTATAACTCCTTTTGGACTTTTCGAGTTCCCGTACATGACCTACGGACTGCGCAATGCAGCACAAACCTTTCAGAGGTTCATGGACGAAGTGCTACGTGATTTTGATGACTTTTGTTTTGGTTACTTAGACGACATTTTGGTATTTTCCAGTTCTGAAGAACAACATCAGCGCCACATCAGACTACTCTTCACCAGGCTCAAAGAGTATGGTGTTTTGATAAACACATCCAAGTGTGTCTTCGGGCAGCGACAGGTAAAATTTCTTGGTTACCTAGTGTCAGGTTCTGGGACTCAACCTTTAGAGACGAACGTAAAGAGCATAGAGGAGTGCAGTGTGCCGAAAACTGCTAAGGAATTACGACGTTTCCTCGGTATGTTCAATTTTTATCGGCGTTTTATTCCCGATGCCGCAAATATCCAAGCACCATTAGATGCTGCGCTTCTAGGACCTAAGTTGAAAGGAGCTAAGCCGATCACTATGACGCCGGAGATGATGGAAGCCTTTCAAAAATGTAAGACTTGTTTATCTCAAGCCACATTACTGGCTCACCCAGATCCTTCTGCAGAGCTAGCTATTGCCACTGATGCTTCTGATGTCGGAATTGGAGCAGTTCTTCAACAACGTGTTAATAACGTATGGCCTCTTGGTTTCTTTTCTAAAAAATTAACATCTGCGCAGAAGAAGTATAGTCCTTACGACAGAGAACTGTTAGCCATTTATGAAGCCATTAAATATTTTCGACACATGGTTGAGGCTCGAAACTTCGTGATTCACACGGATCATAAACCTCTCACATATGCATTCAACATTAACAGGGAGAAATGCTCACCGCGCCAATATCGGTACTTTGATTATATTTCTCAGTTCACAACTATTATTCAATACTTACCAGGACGTTTGAACGTAGTGGCTGATACTCTGTCACGACTGGAAGAGGTGAGTCGATCTATCGATTACCAGGCTCTAGCACTTGCTCAAGATACTGATCCTGAACTGCTAGGTCTGCTTCAAAAAGGCTCATCGTTAAAACTGGTTAAGGTAGATTTGCCACACTGTAACCAGAAGTTATACTGTGACGTATCAATGTCTTCTCCGCGCCCGTTCATTACTGAGAAGTTTCGCCGACAAGTTTTTGAAACTTCACACAGCTTGAGCCATCCTGGTAGGACAGCTACAGTGCGGCTGGTTACACAGAGATTCGTATGGCCAGGGATTCGCAAAGACTGTAGAGAGTGGACACGAGAGTGTGTACTTTGTCAAAAGAGCAAAGTTCACCGTCATACCTTTGCTCCCTTATCCTCAATTCCAACTCCTACATCGAGGTTTGCACACATCCACCTCGACATCGTCGGACCTTTAACTATTTCGTCTGATTTCAGATATTGCCTTACTGTCATCGACCGTTTCACACGATGGCCTGAGGCATTCCCACTTAAGGACATCACAGCTGATTCCTGTGCTGCCGCTCTTCTCTCTGGTTGGATAGCAAGATTTGGTTGCCCTCTTCGAATTACAACCGATAGGGGTCGGCAATTCGAGTCGCATCTCTTCAAGGCACTATCAGCCATGGTTGGTGCACATCACTTTACGACTACTTCGTATCATCCAGCTTCCAACGGCTTGATCGAGAGACTCCATCGTCAGCTGAAGGCAGCTATCATGTGCCATCCCTCTTCGACCTGGACGGAAGCACTTCCCTTAGTGCTGCTGGGCATCCGTAGCGCTTGGAAGGATGATATTCAGGCTTCAGCGGCTGAGCTGGTCTACGGGGAGCCCCTTCGACTTCCAGGGCAATTTCTTGCACCCTCGGAGGATTACAGGACAGCAGATATCACAAATCTGGTCACTCGTCTTCGTGCTGGTATGGCACGACTCTCACCGAAGCCCACGTCATGGCATAGGACAGGTCCTTTTTATATGCCAGCTGACCTTGCAGAGACAACACATGTTTTTTTACGGCAGGACCACGTCCGCAAACCACTGGAACCACCTTATGCAGGCCCATACAAGGTTCTCAAGAGGACTCCTAAATATTTCAAAATAGACATATGTGGTAAGCCTAATAACGTTAGTGTGGACAGGATCAAGCCCGCATATGTTACGAGAGAGGCCGTTCCTGCATCAAAGAGAATAATAACAGCACCAAAGGCTATCTCTCAATCTGACGTGGAGCAGACACTTGAGAAGCGGACAAGAAGCGGAAGAAGAGTCAAGTTTCCAGACTACTATCGCCCTTAACCAGGTCTCTGGGGGGGAGTACTGTAGGGAACATTACTTATTCAAAATTAATATTATTACATTTACTAGAATCATCCGCACGCAGCGCATTGGAACAATTCAAACCTGTTCCGAGTTTTTTTGCTATGCGTGTTTGCTGCTAGCCAGCATCGCCACGTTTAAAGAGTCGGCTAGAATCGCTTGCGACATTCACTTGTGTATCCATTGCTCTCTTAGCTTGCATTCAATTCTCAACCTTAACTTCTTGCTATTACGTGCTAGTTTAGCTTGTATTTTCTATTGGTATTTATTTAAATTTCTTTATTTCCTTCTGTGATTATTTCCTCTTCACGTATCTGTGAGTTAAATAAATTTGGACAATTTCTCCACAAAATTTGGATTTTTAATTTTACTCATTTAGTGTAAAATAAATAAGATCATATTAAATAGTGGTATCACATCTCAACCGCTATAAATTTGATTCATATATTTTTCATTCAATCTGATGAAAATTTAAATAATTTTCGACTTTTAGATGTTGATAATCGAATTATTTTACCTATAAATAATCAAATTCGTATTTTAGTTACAGCTACAGATGTAATTCACTCTTGAACAATTCCATCATTAGGAGTAAAAATTGACGCTAATCCAGGACGATTAAATCAAACTAGATTTTTTATTAATCGTCCTGGAATTTATTATGGTCAATGTTCTGAAATTTGTGGGGCAAATCATAGTTTTGTACCTATTGTTATTGAAAGAATCCCTATAAAAAACTTTATTAATTGAATTAATAATTATTCATTAGATGACTGAAAGCAAGTACTGGTCTCTTAAACCATTTTATAGTGAATTAGCATTTACTTCTAATGATAAAGAATTAGTTAATAAATAACATAAATATGTCAAATTTAAATTATTACTTTTTGTAATATTCTTTTATTCCTCAAATAATACCTATCAATTGAATAATTTCATTATTATTTTTTATTTCTATTTTTATTAGTTTTATAATTATAAATTATTTTATTTTTAATTATAAAAATAATTTTAATTTTAAAAAAATTAATAAAAATAATTTCAAAAAAAATTTTTGAAAATGATAAATAATCTTTTTTCAATTTTTGATCCTTCAACAAATTTATGTAATTTCCCATTTAATTGAATTAGAACATTTATTGGATTATTATTTATTCCTTTAAATTTCTGATTTTTTCCTAATCGTCATTATTTATTATGAAATTTTATTTCTAATAAACTTCATAATGAATTTAAAACTTTATTAGAACCAAATAGAATTAATGGATCAACTTTTATTTTTATTTCATTATTCTTTTTTATTTTATTTAATTTTTTTTTAGGTTTATTCCCATATATTTTTACTAGAACAAGTCATCTTAATATATCCCTTTCATTATCTTTAACATTATGATTAAGATTTATAATTTATGGATGATTGAATAATACACAACATATATTTATTCATATAATTCCTCAGGGAACACCAACTATTTTAATACCTTTTATAGTACTAATTGAAACTATTAGTAATATTATTCGACCTGGAACTTTAGCAGTTCGATTAACAGCTAATATAATTGCAGGTCATTTACTTTTAACTTTATTAAGTAAAACAGGTATTAATATACTTAATTATTTATTAATTATTTTAATTATTGTTCAAATTTTATTATTAATTCTTGAATTGCCGTAGCAATTATTCAATCTTATGTAATTTCTATTTTAAGAACTCTTTATTCTAGAGAAGTAAATTAATGTCTAATCATAATCATCCCTATCACTTAGTTGACTATAGACCTTGACCCTTAACAGGAGCTATTGGAGTAATAACCTTAGTAACTGGTTTAGTAAAATGATTTCATAATTTTAATATAAACTTATTATTTATTGGATATATTATCGTATTATTAACTATATTTCAATGATGACGAGATATTTGTCGAGAAAGAACATTCCAAGGAAAACATACTATTATAGTATCAAAAGGTTTACGGTGAGGAATAATTTTATTTATTATTTCTGAAATTTTTTTCTTCATTTCTTTTTTCTGAGCATTTTTACGCATTTCAGCGGTGAGGAATCATTTTAGAATAGAATAGAATAGAATATACTTTATTGCACACATAAAAGAAATATATAGAAAGAACAACACAAATAAAATTTAAAGAAAAACACGTATGCAAAGGCGGTCTTATTGCTTTAAGCAATCTCCACCAGACAACCTTTGAAACATTACGGATAAAATGTAATGAGGAGAAAGGGGATAACGTCTCAGTGCAAATTTTATGAAATATAATTAAATATTATATATAATGTGAATGTTATTTTATAGTAGTAATTAAAACACACTGAGTTTCTCGTTAAAGAAACGACATTTAATGTCTATTACTTCTAACAAATTTTTATGTTACACGTGTTCAGCAAAATTAATTAAAAAGATCTATGTTGACAGTTTTGTATAGCTTAACTATTTGTACAGATTATCTTTTTCAAACCATAGACGTAGTTACGTCTATGGCCAGGAATTAAAAATTAAAGAGAATTACATGTAATTGTCTTTACATCTCCCTCCCAAAGTAGGTTCCTCAAGCAGAGGCATTGGAGTAATTTTTGAAATGTGGAAAAAATTTGATTCAGATTTTTTATGACCAGTATTTATCTTGAAAATTGAGTTTGATATTTTTTCCATGATTTGATAGGGACCGCTTCGCAATTCATCAAGTTTCCTTCTATTTAATTTATTTCCATTGTCCACAAAAACAATGTCACCAACTTTTAAATCTATATGTTTTCTATTTTTATCATAAATCACTTTGTTATAATTATGAGACTTGATTGTATTTTCCAGAGCTTTTTCTCTATCTTTAGTAAGATCATATTCTGTCTTTTTTAGTTTAAGTTCATTTGGCAAAATAGTGACATCTGTGCCATTTAACAAATATTTTGGAGGAAATCCTGTGACAGAGTGTATAATTTCATTATAGTTTCTAACACAATGATGTGCTATAGTTGTCCATGCTATTTTTGTATTATTTTCGTTAATCTTGCATCTGATTCTATTAACTAACGTTTGATTCAGTCTTTCATTTAAGCCATTTGAGAAGGGCGAGTTCACAGCTGTAAAAATTATGGGAATATTTTTGTCATCTAAAAATTTTTTAAATTCTTTTGAATTGATTCCGGGGTATTGATCTGAAAGAATTACGCCAATGTGGTCAGGTTCTGCACAGCTTTTTACTAGTCTAATGAAATCATTTGCATTTTGAGTACTTGATGTTAAAATATATGCATATCTTGTAAAATGATCTGATAGTAGATGTAAGTATTTCTTTGTGGACCTAGAACCCCCAAAGCCACCAATAGTATCAATAGAACATATCTCAAAGGGTTTTGTGGCAGGACCTAAGTGAGACATCAAACCATATTTATTTAGTCCTCTTGATTTGTTCTTTATACACATTATACAAGTTTCACATATCCTTTTTATGTTTTTGGTCATGTTTTTTGATGTATATAGTGAACTGATCATTTTGTGCATTTGATTGATTCCTATATGACCTAGGTTTGTATGTACATTTTTCATCAATTCTATACTAAATTTCTCTGATATAATAATTTTTTCCTTTTTTTTTACTTTTTTATAATAAACATTGTTTTTAGTAATTAACTTATTTTTCCTACACTGTATTTCTTTATTATTTACCCGATCATTTAAGATATCTTCTATTTGTATTATGTTGACTATTTTTAATTGTTCATCCTTATTTTCATTTGGTTCCAGGACTGGGTTCCTGCTTAAGCAATCAGCTTCGAGGTTGTATTTTCCTGGAGCATATTTAACCTGAAAATCATATTGGGATAGATAAAATGTCAGATCCCCTAATTCTTCGTCCGTTCTCGACTTAATATTCATATTTTCTAATGGTTTATGGTCTGAGAATACAATAAATTTCCTACCTATCAAAAGATGCTGCCAATATTTTACGCATTCTTTAATTGCTAGACATTCCAGATATATAGCTTTCTTTCTTTTTTGAACATCACTCAATTTTTTCGAGAAATATGCCACTGGTTTCACAAGATTGTCTTCTTGAGGCTGCTTTAGAACTGCACCCACTCCTAGTATACTGGCATCAGTGTATATGTAAATAGGTAAATTTGGATTAAAAATAGTTAATATAGGTTGAGAGCACAATATTTGTTTCATTTCATTAAATGCTTCTTCACAGTTTTTTGTCCAATTAAAGGATTGCCCTTTTCTTAACAAGTTATGTAATGGTTCCAGTTTAACCGCTATATTAGGGACATACTTATGATAAAAGTTTATTTTCCCCAAAAACTGTCTAACGTTTTTTGGGGTTTTTGGAGTAGGGAAGTTTTTTATTGATATTAAGTTGTCTTTCAAAGGCCTTACTGAATTGTTCTGTATAATGTGGCCCAGATATTTAACTGAATCAGCTGCAAATGTACACTTGGAAAATTTTAATCTTAACCCTTCAATTTTTATTGCTTCAAATAACTGTTTTAAGTGTCTAATATGATCTGAAAAGGATTTTGAAACAGTAAAATATCATCAATATAGCATACTGTGAACTCACCAAGCTTATGTTTCCGGATTATGTTACACATTATTCTCTGGAATATTGCCGGAGATGTTTTTAGACCAAATGGCAAACAAGTCCATTGGTAATGACCTTCTTGTGTGACGAATGCTGTTTTATGCCTATCTGAAACACGAAGAGGAATTGACCAAAATGCAGAGTTTAGATCCAGTGTAGAAAAAAAAATACAATCTCTTGTTTTAACTAATAGGTCCTCAATAAGTGGGAATGGCTGTGATTGTGGAACTACAATTTTATTTAAATCTCGAAAATCTATGCATAACCTTGATTTTTTATTTTCCTCTTTCTTATAAGCCAGTGTAACTGGGGCAGCAAACGGACTATATGATTCTTCTATCATATTTTTTTCCAATAACTTTGTAATCTGATTTTCTATCTCTTTCTTATCTTCAATTGTACAACGATATGGCCTTCTACTGCAATATTTGTCTATTAATAGATCAATATGTGCTTCATACTCCGTTACTTTTCCAATGTCATACTTATCCTTTGCAAACACAGATTTATGGTTCAATATTAAATCATTTATCATTGCCTGTTTTTGGAAATCGAGATGGTTAATAAAAATTTTGAAGTTCTCTTCACAGAAATTTTCATTGAAATTTATTGAATTATCCAATTTAATTTCATTTGGAATTGTAGTATATGATTCCTTAGAATCTACTTCTCTTCCCTGTAAAGGGATTTTCTGATAAACTTCCAAGTTCGGAACAAGCTCCGGTCCCAATCACCTTAGTCTCCGACATCAGAAGTGGGATGAACCTCACTCTCACGTGAAGTAAGTAATGTTTCGACACTTTCAATAGTCTACCGTTCTGTGAGTGTGTAAATACGTAGTTACGTCGCGTGAGTGTAGTAAATAATTTCGTTAGTCTGTTCGTTTCGTTAGTTACGTTAATTTCTTTAGTTTGAGATTCTTAAAGTATCGACGCCCCGTCTAATACGCACCGTATTAAATGAAAAATGTAAAAAATTATTTCAAATTTTAAAAAATTATGTCGGTAGGTCACTAATTTTATAGAAGGTTTACAATGAAATCATTATGAACGTAATTCATTTTAAAAAAGGTGAAATACAGTTGTTTCCATAATTATGGCGCAGCATATAACAGTGTAAATTAAAGAAACGGAAGTTATTTGGTAATTTAATTTTAAAAAAGTGACATATTTGAAAGTGACATATTAGGTAAAGATTGTTTAAAGAAAGTAAAGAGGTTAGTTAATTCTTTTAAAGTGATTATAAAGTTAGATGTAATTGTTAAGAGAAATAAAATAGTTAGTGAACGTACCGTATATTTCAAATTGTATTAAAAGAAAAGTAATTGGATAAATAGGATTCAGAAGGATGGAAAAATAATTCACTCGCAATGGTGATCAAAGGCTGCGCAGCCTTTTAATAACAATTCACAAGAGAATGACAAACATAAAAGTCAATAGTTGACAGATTATTAACAACTTACAAATAAAATGTTGCTACTTAAAATTTGTTAATTATAATGTATAATAAAGTTAATTATTTAAATTAAGAAAAATAACTATTATTTTAAAATTATTATTTGGTCTTGAACATGCCCCCGGCCGTTGAAAGCTGGCCTTTCAACACGACTCGTTGGCTACTGGAAGTGGACATATTTTACTGAAAGACCTTCGGACCACTCCTGTTGAAGTTTTAATATCGGCCACTCTGTTAACTCCATCACTACCAGGGAATACAGCAACCACTCGACCCAGTCTCCACTTTAATGGTGGTAGATTGTCCTCTTTGAGAAGAACAAGGGAATTCATAAGCAAGCCATCTTTACAGGTACGCCATTTTATTCTTTGTTGGAGCTCCGAGATATATTCCTTGCTCCACCTGGACCAGAAATGCCGTCGTAACTGTTCGATCCGCTGGAATCGAGTTAAGTGATTGTAAGGATAGTCGCCATGATCAGGAGTCGGTAAAGACATCAGTGGTCGTCCGATGATAAAATGTCCTGGAGTAAGAGGCATGAAGTCTTCGGGTTCTGGCGATAGAGGTGTAAGCGGTCGGGAGTTGAGGATCGCCTCAATTTGAACTAAAACTGTGTAAAGTTCCTCAAATGTCAAATTACAATTTCCCAACACTCGCTGAAGATGAAATTTGGTTGATTTTACACCTGCCTCCCATAAGCCTCCGAAATGCGGCGAATAAGCCGGTATAAAATGAAATTCAATTTGGTCATTGGCGGCAGCCGATGACAGCGAATTACAATTATGCTTTAAAAATTTTGATAATTCGTTGTAAGCACCAACAAATGAAGTCCCATTATCCGAGTAAATATTTAAGGGTTTTCCCCTTCGTGCAATGAACCTCCTTAACGCTAACAAATAATTATTGCTGGTCAAATCGCCTACTAGCTCAATATGAACGGCTTTAGTTGAAAAACAAACAAAAAGTACAATGTATACTTTTACCAATCTGCATCCACGACCTTGACGGCTAGCAGCATAAATTGGACCGGCATAATCAACGCCTACAGATTGAAAAGGAAAACTATTGGATAATACGCGATTTTTGGGTAAATTACCCATGATAGGTGAAATAACTTGACCCTTCATACGACTGCACCTTACGCATTTCCGATAGCAAGCTTTGACGAGATTACGGCCACCGATTGGCCAATATTGTTCTCTAATTGAGGCAAGTAACAGCTGAGGCCCTGCGTGTTTAAGTCGCTGATGTTCGTGATTGACAAGTAACTTAGTGAATTGATGTGTGGACTGTATTAATATAGGAAACTTTTTATCATATGGGTACTCTGAGTTACCCAAGCGACCACCAACACGCATAATGTTATTTTTATCAAGAAAAATATTAAATTTGAGTAATGGGCTCTTTTTTAACAAAGGCTGGTGGTTCAATAGCAACGAATACTCTGGAAATGATTCCTGTTGTGAGACTCTTAATAGTAAATTTAAAGCGTCTTGCAAATCCGTTTTACTTAAATAATTATGACTAATTTTATTCTTTTTACATAATTTAATAAATCTCAAGGCGTACGCAGTAGCACGTATTAATCTAGACATATTCGAAAAACGATTAAAATCTATGAATTGATTATTACTGGAAGACATTTCACACGTGGAAGTAGTGAATAATGAAATTTCTGGTCGTAATTCAGGTAGAATTTTATCAGAGTTCACCGTGACTGGCCAACATAATTGATTCTCCTGTCTTTAAATCTTTTACATTATTATTTAATGTGTTCAGTTGAAGTGACTCATCAATGTTAATTAAATTGCATTTTACATTTGACAACTGATTAGATGAGACTGAACCACATACTAACCATCCAAGCTTAGTTTCACATAACGTAAGGGTACATTGACCTTGACCTAATCTTATGCGCTGAGATCCTAATAGGTCCCAGAATACATCAGCACCTAATATCATATCAATCCCGGCAGGTGAATGAAAGTTCGGGTCCGCTAAGCAAATATTGGATGGGAATTTAAACTGCGATAAATCTAATTGCTGAGATGGCACGTTACTTGTAATAGATGGTAAAATAAAACATTGCAAGCTAGTAGTATATTTATTATCCAATGATTTTATTGAAACTGTGCACATTTTATTTACCTGTGACAGTACGCTGTTAACGCCCATTAAGGATTTATCAATTTCAGTTATATGTGTATTCAACTTACTATATAAACGTTCCGTCATAATACATGAAGTACTACCACTGTCGAGAATAACGCGAGCAATAATTTCACGATCATTCTTATCACATATTTTAATAAGTGCAGTAGACAGCAATACTTCATGCTGAGCGCACGGGAGCGGTGACGTAACGCTCGTTGATAAAACAATACCGTTTTCGGAGCCTGACCTAGAACGTTCGTTAGATGTGTGTGCGCCATCGACGCTAACCTGTCGGTTACTTTTCTGTTTTGTTTTATAACCAGACAAATGAACAAGAGTGTGGTGTTTACGTTTACACAATTTACACCCTGACTTTTTACATTGATTCGCGTAATGTCCTTTTTTAAAACAATTATAACATATTTTAAAAGTAGATAAAATTTGTAATCTCGCGTCAATGCTCAATGAAAGAAACTCAGAACAATTAGACAAGTGATGTTCACCGTTACACTTAGGGCACAGTGTTTTAGGTGGAGAAGATAAAGAAGATGGAGAAGGTATAGTCTCACCCTTGTGGTATGAAATCATAGCTTTATACCTTGAAGGTTTTAATAAGTTACTGTTGTTATTATTATTATTATTAACTGACGATTTAATATGGTGGGATTCCAGTGTCTCTAATAAGTCAGCGCGATTACGAATGAATTCAAGAAGTGATTCTAATTTAATTGGTTGATCCTTATCTAAGCGACCTTTGAACTCCTCCCAGTCACGGAATGCTTTCGCATCTAATTTTTGAGTAATAATATAAATCAACAGTGTATCCCAGTGTTCCGTGGGCTCCCCAAGGGAGCTTAACGCACGAATATTTTTATTTATCTGATCAATTACACTTTTAAAAATAAAGGAGGACTGTTTGTTTATTACCTCAATATGAAATAAAGCTGAGATGTGGTGCTGAACTAATAATCGCTTATTATCAAACCGCTCACACAAAAGAGTCCATGCAGTGATGTAATTCTTCGCTGAAAATTCAATTGACTGGATGACAACTGCAGCAGTCCCTTCTAACGAAGCACGCAAGTAATGAAACTTGTTTATATCATCAATTTCGCTATTTAAATAAATGAGACTGGTAAATGTATCTCGAAACTCGAGCCAATTGCTATAGGAACCACTAAATTTTGGCAATTGAATAGTAGGTAACTTGACCAGCTTATGATTATTTATATGAGACGCTTCATTGATTAATTTACACCTAACATCATCTCGTTGAAAATTTTCTATTAATTGTTGTGCTTTAACAACGCAGGTGAAATATTGAGATTCAAATGACATGCGTTCTTGCAACTGTATATCTAGCACATCTAAACATTCTAAGTTCGTTTGAACCTCATCAAACTGATTATAAACAGTTTCGATCTTACCTAGTCTTAATTGTAACTCACTAATATCGGAAGCCGTCAATGAAGCAGGATCCAATGAATTGATATAACTGACGAACAGTGTCAGTCGACCCTTATAGCTTCCGCGTCTCTTAATGAATTCCTTTTCTTCAGGCATTATGGGAGATAAGTGTTATCACCTGGAATTGTTTACAGTATAACCTTAAATTAATACAATTCCTACCTGATCAAATAGAAAAAGGACACAGTAAAACATGTAAGTACAAATTATAAACTTTTGACTAGTATTTTAATGATCTGACTTTGTTAATTCAATTAAAAGTAACAATGTTTGTTAATGAATGCTGTTAAACCAAAGAATGAAAGTTCAATGAACTAATGTGACCAGTAAACTGTATTAATAAATTAATGTCTTACTTGAGTGAATATTAATAGATTTGAGT
Source organism: Heliconius melpomene rosina (assembly GCF_056956725.1). Taxonomy (NCBI): domain Eukaryota; kingdom Metazoa; phylum Arthropoda; class Insecta; order Lepidoptera; family Nymphalidae; genus Heliconius; species Heliconius melpomene. The sequence goes on along the minus strand of NC_140390.1, from coordinate 9,925,564 downwards.
ATATTAAATTTATAAAAATTACAGTATTTATAATATATTTCTCAAATCTTACTCAAAAATGACTAAACTTCACCAATTACCTAGTTACATGAACAAATTCGTGTTTATGACACGTGTAAAATTAACTATTTAATTTTACTAACCTGATACAGCATTAAATTTAATTAAATACCTTGCGAGTGATGGGTTGTATTAAGAGAAACACTTAATAATAAATATCTAAAGAATACTTCTTCAAATCGTGATATGATTCCCCGTGACCTTACTTGACCTCTGCACACGTTGACAAATATTTCCTTAAATATTCTTGAAATCCTTTAATTTAATAGATTTTCCTTATTTCTTCTATTTCAGAGAGTGCTCTCAACATCCCGGACGATTTGAATCATGAATACTTCAGATCGTGATGTGATATCTCGCGTGCTTACATAACCTCTGCACACGTTGAAAAATATTTCCTTAAATTCTTGAAATCCTTTGATTTAATTGATTTTCGTTAATCCCAGACGGTGTCCTCAACATCCGGCTCGACATGGACCATGGATAAATAGGATTCAGAAGGATGGAAAAATAATTCACTCGCAATGGTGATCAAAGGCTGCGCAGCCTTTTAATAACAATTCACAAGAGAATGACAAACATAAAAGTCAATAGTTGACAGATTATTAACAACTTACAAATAAAATGTTGCTACTTAAAATTTGTTAATTATAATGTATAATAAAGTTAATTATTTAAATTAAGAAAAATAACTATTATTTTAAAATTATTATTTGGTCTTGAACAGTAATGGCTCCGAATATTGTAAAGGTTAGTGTCGCTTAATATTTAAGTTCAACTAGGGTTTTGGTCGCCAGTAACCAGTTAATTATTTTAAGTAAATGGTGTTAATCCAATTAGTGACAATTTTAATTAAATTGTAGTAGATACATTAAAATTCTTTAAAGGCAAGTTAGTTAAAAGAAATTTAAAAGTAATGGTTTAAAAATTAGAGACGCGTTTATGCTTAATTGTTGCCAATTTCATAGTGAAACATCAATGAAGTGTGTGTAATTTACATACCTAGTTAGATTTTGTTACTTAGTTACATCTCAACGTTATAAGTGTTAAAATAAAACTTTTTGGTTAAAGTTTTACTTCAGGATTGTTTCTGAAATTTAGTAATACTCTGTAGGAGTAATACATAGTGCAGATAATATGTTGCCTAGTTCTAAAAAAAGTTTCAATGATGAAAGGAAATTAATTGTAGGAATCTATTTCAACAAAATTATATAGTGTAGAAAAATGGTTAGCTCTAGTAACAATATCTAGTGTAATTTAATGTCTGATTCCATAGGAATATCGGCTATAGATATCTTGTTGTAGCGATATCGATGTGATCTTGGAAAGGGTTGCTTATACGAGTCATACTCGGTATAGTTTGGTTCAGTAGTGTAAGCTATAGGGATAAGATTTTTAGGGTAACGATAATGTGCAGTGTAGTAGTACCTCTATCGACTAAACAGGTAGTGTGTGTCGGGTTCATGTAACAGTTGGTGTGATCGTGACGAGAGTGGATAACGGTTGACGAACGTAGATACTGTAGGGTCGCTGGCACAGTGTACGGGCCATAGGAGGTGGTAAGTGGTTGCAGGGCAAGGCCGTCCGGTCCATGTCGTCATACGAGATGGCGAATGGTCGAAGGGACACTTTGGTTACGGTTTCATGGTAAGGCCGTCCGGTCCATGTCGTCATTTGAGATGGCGACTGGTCGAAGGGACACCTTAGCCATGGTTTATGTTCTTGAGGTCATATACGGTGGTCGAAAGGATAATGTCGTCCGGTCCATGCAGCTGATGGCTGATGGTCGAAGGGACACATTCATCCGGTCCATTCTTAGGTGTTCGTTGATCGAAGGGATAATGTCGTCCGGGCCATGCAGCTGATAGCGGCTGGTTGAAGGGACACATTCATCCGCTTCATTCTTTGGTTGTTCGATGGGTTAGTTGGTCGAAGGGATAGTGTTGTCCGGGCCATGCAGCTGATAGCGGCTGGTCGAAAGGACACATTCATCAACTTCATTTTTAGGTTGGTCGTAGCGTCGTAGGGTCGAAAGTTTGAAGGGTCATGCACGTGTGGCTGGTCGAAGAGACACATTCATCCGGTTCATCCTTAGGTTGTGTCGAAGGTTTAGTTAGTCGAATTGGTCGAAAGGACTCGCCCGTCCTGTTCAATTTGATAGTGTTAGGTTAGATTAGGTCCAATTTGATAGTGTTAGGTTAATGTGTCAGGATTGGACGAGCGGAATAAAGTAGTAGTGATCTCAGTAGGAGTGGTATGGTTGGATTATTATTCTTAGGCAGGCTAAATCGAGCACTATTGAAGGCAAAAGCGCTCGAGGACGCGCGCATGTCAGGATTGGCCGTATCAGGGAAGCAGATTATTTAAGTTGCCAGTTGTCAAAACCAGATGGTGTTGCCTGTCACTCTGACGTCACACCGATCGATGACAATCACATAAAACCAACCGCACGGACGTACGCTGAGTCGAGGCTCTACCACGGCTCGGTGCACTACTCGTGCTCCACCGCTGGCCAACCTCGACTACTTCAATTACAAATGTGGTTAAGACCTATTTGCAATTATACTGGGCTGGAGCAGTGAAAGGCGAGTGTTAGTACTGTAAAGGGATCCCTTAAGCCTACAGTTGTGGTCACAAGTCCACGGCACTGCTCCAAGCTTCACGTCAAGAGTAAGATAACATTTCTTATAATTACCACGCCCGAATTAGAAGTACGATGTCGGTCATATCTGTCTACATCAGAAGTGGGATCGGAACAAGCTCCGGTCCCAATCACCTTAGTCTCCGACACATAATATTAAAAAAAATAAATAAATATAAACTATTATACTAAATTAAATAAGTACTCTTTCAGGCGATTTTTAAAACTGTATAGACATTTGGAATGACGAACTTCTGTAGGAAGTTCATTCCAAAGAATTGCAGATTTCATAGTAAAAGACTTAGAATAAAATAGGGTATGGGAAGTTGGTAATTTAAGGAGATTATCACAACGGGATCTAAGGTGGAGGTGAAGAAGTGAATCGGCACCTAGGAAACAAAATCGATCTTTTAAGTAGGAGGGAGAGAGAGAGTTGTACAGGATAGAATAGAGGAGCAACCAAGAGATCAGTATCAACAGAATTAAAGGCGTTGCTAAAGTCCAGCAAAGCAATGACTGTAAGATTTTGTTTGTCCATGCTAAGTCTGATATCGTCACAAACTTTAATCAAAGTAGTGACTGTGCTATGCCCGTTACGGAATCCAGACTGGAACTCGGATAATATATGGTTGTCAAATAGATATTGATTTAGTTGCTGAAAAACAATACGTTCCAAGACCTTTGACAAGAAAGGAAGGATGGAGATAGGACGGTAGTGAGAGAAGGATTTTGGATCTTTGGTTTTGGGTATGGGGATAACGCGGGCAATGCGCCACAAACTGGGAAAAGTGTTATGGGAAATAGAAAAATTTAAAATATGGGTAATGACTGGAACTAAGACTGCCAAGGGCAAAATAATCATTTTGCGGTTGATGCCATCATAACCAGAAGCATCAGATTTGATGGCTAGGATACTGTTTCTTACCTGGGATGAGGTTATAGAAGCAAAGTTAAAAGGAACGATTGTGGGAGACGGCAAGGAGTTGATATAATTCAATGTATTTGCTTCAATTGTGTTGTCCATAGATGTTATCGAGGCAAAGTGTTTATTCAAGGCATCAACGTCTAGATTGCAATTCAAATCCTTACGTTGCCGGCCAATGCCTAGCGATTCCAGAAATTTCCACAACTTACGTGGGCTTAAGTTTTTCATTCATTCATTTTATTTATTATTTCTGAAATCTTTTTCTTCATTTCTTTTTTCTGAGCATTTTTTCATAGTTTCATGATATAAAATTATCTGGGTAATCAGAATAACGACGGGGTATACCAGCTAATCCTAAAAAATGTTGAGGAAAAAATGTTAAATTAACACCAATAAATATGGAAATAAATTGAATTTTTAATAAATAAGGATTTAATAATAATCCAGTAAATAGAGAATATCAATGAACAAAACCCCCTAAAATAGCAAATACAGCTCCTATCACATCACTGCACCTGCGTGGCGGTAGGGTGAGTACACACCACGCCCTCCGGTTCCTCACACTGTGACCTCTGCATGACAGAGAACACACACGACAGTGAGACACACACGAGACAAAAATTATTGTGCATTTTACACTAAAATATAATTTTTTTATCATGAATTTAAATTCATCTTTAGAATATTTTATTCTTATTTTTTATTTTATTAATTAATAATTCCAATAAAATATTTTTCTTATTTATTTTATTTTTCAGAACTATAATTTCTATTTCATCAAATTCATGATTAGGATGCTGAATTGGCTTAGAAATTAATTTACTTAGATTTATCCCCTTAATCTCTTCCCCCAATAATCTATTAAATTCAGAAGCTTCCTTAAAATATTTTTTAACGCAATCTATTGCATCAATTAATTTTTTATTTTCTATCCTATTGAATTTATTTCTTATAAAAATATTTATTAATGATTTATTATCAATTATTATAAATTCTGCAATATTAATAAAAATAGGTTCTGTTCCTTTTCATTTTTGATTTCCTAATATTATAGAAGGATTATCATGATTTAATAGATTTATTTTAATAACATGACAAAACATTTCACCAATAATTTTTTTTAATTTTTAATGTAATAATTGGAGCTGTAGGAAGATTTAATCAAACTTCTTTACGTAAATTAATAGCTTTTTCTTCAATTAATAACATTGGTTGATTAATTTCAGCTTTATTAATTAGAGAAAATTTATAGGGCCTTCAAGGTGGTATACAACCCGAAGTTGGGAGGTGAAGGTGCGGGCGGTAAGTGGCGAAAACCGATTTTTTCACTTTTCCCCGCTCGGATTCAGTTGAAACTGGTGTCGATCGTTCGGGCGCCGAGGGGCCTTCAAGGTGGTATACAACCCGCGGGAATGCGCGGGAAGTTGCGGGCGGTAAGTGGAAAAAACCTATTTTTTCAGTTTTCTCCGCTCGGATTCAAATGAAACTGGTGTCGATCGTTCGGGCTTCGAGGGGCCTTCAAGGTGGTATACAACCTGCGGGAATGCGCGGGAAGGTGCCGGCGGTTAGTGGCGAAAACCGATTTTTTCAGTTTTCCCCGCTCGGATTCAGTTGAAACTGGTGTCGATCGTTCGGGCTCCGAGGGGCCTTCAAGGTGGTATACAACCCGCGGGAATGCGCGGGAAGGTGCGGGAAGGAGCGGGCGGTAAGTGGCGTAAACCGATTTTTTCAGTTTTCCCCGCTCGGATTCAGTTGAAACTGGTGTCGATCGTTCGGGCTTCGAGGGGCCTTCAAGGTGGTATACAACCCGCGGGAATGCGCGGGAAGGTGCCGGCGGTTAGTGGCGAAAACCGATTTTTTCAGTTTTCCCCGCTCGGATTCAGTTGAAACTGGTGTCGATCGTTCGGGCTCCGAGGGGCCTTCAAGGTGGTATACAACCCGCGGGAATGCGCGGGAAGGTGCGGGCGGTAAGTGGCGAAAACCGATTTTTTCAGTTTTCCCCGCTCGGATTCAGTTGAAACTGGTGTCGATCGTTCGGGCTCCGAGGGGCCTTCAAGGTGGTATACAACCCGCGGGAATGCGCGGGAAGGTGCCGGCGGTTAGTGGCGAAAACCGATTTTTTTCAGTTTTCCCCGCTCGGATTCAGTTGAAACTGGTGTCGATCGTTCGGGCTCCGAGGGGCCTTCAAGGTGGTATACAACCCGCGGGAATGCGCGGGAAGGTGCGGGCGGTAAGTGGCGAAAACCGATTTTTTCACTTTTCCCCGCTCGGATTCAGTTGAAACTGGTGTCGATCGTTCGGGCTCCGAGGGGCCTTTAAGTTGGTATACAACCCGCGGGAATGCGCGGGAAGGTGCGGGCGGTAAGTGGCGAAAACCGATTTTTTCAGTTTTCCCCGCTCGGATTCAGTTGAAACTGGTGTCGATCGTTCGGGCTCCGAGGGGCCTTCAAGGTGGTATACAACCCGCGGGAATGCGCGGGAAGGTGCGGGAAGGAGCGGGCGGTAAGTGGCGTAAACCGATTTTTTCAGTTTTCCCCGCTCGGATTCAGTTGAAACTGGTGTCGATCGTTCGGGCTTCGAGGGGCCTTCAAGGTGGTATACAACCCGCGGGAATGCGCGGGAAGGTGCCGGCGGTTAGTGGCGAAAACCGATTTTTTCAGTTTTCCCCGCTCGGATTCAGTTGAAACTGGTGTCGATCGTTCGGGCTTCGAGGGGCCTTCAAGGTGGTATACAACCCGCGGGAATGCGCGGGAAGGTGCCGGCGGTTAGTGGCGAAAACCGATTTTTTCAGTTTTCCCCGCTCGGATTCAGTTGAAACTGGTGTCGATCGTTCGGGCTCCGAGGGGCCTTCAAGGTGGTATACAACCCGAAGTTGGAAGGTGAAGGTGCGGGCGGTAAGTGGCGAAAACCGATTTTTTCACTTTTCCCCGCTCGGATTCAGTTGAAACTGGTGTCGATCGTTCGGGCTTCGAGGGGCCTTCAAGGTGGTATACAACCCGAAGTTGGAAGGTGAAGGTGCGGGCGGTAAGTGGCGAAAACCGATTTTTTTCACTTTTCCCCGCTCGGATTCAGTTGAAACTGGTGTCGATCGTTCGGGCTCCGAGGGGCCTTCAAGGTGGTATACAACCCGCGGGAATGTGCGAGAAGGTGCCGGCGGTAAGTGACGAAAACCTATTTTTTCAGTTTTCCCCGCTCGGATTCAGTTGAAACTGGTGTTGATCGTTCGGGCTCCGAGGGGCCTTCAAGTTGGTATACAACCCGCGGGAATGCGCGGGAAGGTGCGGGCGGTAAGTGGCGAAAACCGATTTTTTCAGTTTTCCCCGCTCGGATTCAGTTGAAACTGGTGTCGATCGTTCGGGCTCCGAGGGGCCTTCAAGGTGGTATACAACCCGAAGTTGGAAGGTGAAGGTGCGGGCGGTAAGTGGCGAAAACCGATTTTTTCACTTTTCCCCGCTCGGATTCAGTTGAAACTGGTGTCGATCGTTCGGGCTCCGAGGGGCCTTCAAGGAGGTATACAACCCGAAGTTGGAAGGTGAAGGTGCGGGCGGTAAGTGGCGAAAACCGATTTTTTCACTTTTCCCCGCTCAGATTCAGTTGAAACTGGTGTCGATCGTTCGGGCTCCGAGGGGCCTTCAAGGTGGTATACAACCCGCGGGAATGCGCGGGAAGGTGCGGGCGGTAAGTGGCGAAAACCGATTTTTTCAGTTTTCCCCGCTCGGATTCAGTTGAAACTGGTGTCGATCGTTCGGGCTCCGAGGGGCCTTCAAGGTGGTATACAAACCGAAGTTGGAAGGTGAAGGTGCGGGCGGTAAGTGGCGAAAACCGATTTTTTCACTTTTCCCCGCTCAGATTCAGTTGAAACTGGTGTCGATCGTTCGGGCTCCGAGGGGCCTTCAAGGTGGTATACAACCCGCGGGAATGTGCGGGAAGGTGCCGGCGGTAAGTGACGAAAACCTATTTTTTCAGTTTTCCCCGCTCGGATTCAGTTGAAACTGGTGTCGATCGTTCGGGCTCCGAGGGGCCTTCAAGGTGGTATACAACCCGCGGGAATGTGCGAGAAGGTGCCGGCGGTAAGTGACGAAAACCTATTTTTTCAGTTTTCCCCGCTCGGATTCAGTTGAAACTGGTGTCGATCGTTCGGGCTCCGAGGGGCCTTCAAGTTGGTATACAACCCGCGGGAATGCGCGGGAAGGTGCGGGCGGTAAGTGGCGAAAACCGATTTTTTCAGTTTTCCCCGCTCGGATTCAGTTGAAACTGGTGTCGATCGTTCGGGCTCCGAGGGGCCTTCAAGGTGGTATACAACCCGAAGTTGGAAGGTGAAGGTGCGGGCGGTAAGTGGCGAAAACCGATTTTTTCACTTTTCCCCGCTCGGATTCAGTTGAAACTGGTGTCGATCGTTCGGGCTCCGAGGGGCCTTCAAGGAGGTATACAACCCGAAGTTGGAAGGTGAAGGTGCGGGCGGTAAGTGGCGAAAACCGATTTTTTCACTTTTCCCCGCTCAGATTCAGTTGAAACTGGTGTCGATCGTTCGGGCTCCGAGGGGCCTTCAAGGTGGTATACAACCCGCGGGAATGCGCGGGAAGGTGCGGGCGGTAAGTGGCGAAAACCGATTTTTTCAGTTTTCCCCGCTCGGATTCAGTTGAAACTGGTGTCGATCGTTCGGGCTCCGAGGGGCCTTCAAGGTGGTATACAAACCGAAGTTGGAAGGTGAAGGTGCGGGCGGTAAGTGGCGAAAACCGATTTTTTCACTTTTCCCCGCTCAGATTCAGTTGAAACTGGTGTCGATCGTTCGGGCTCCGAGGGGCCTTCAAGGTGGTATACAACCCGCGGGAATGTGCGGGAAGGTGCCGGCGGTAAGTGACGAAAACCTATTTTTTCAGTTTTCCCCGCTCGGATTCAGTTGAAACTGGTGTCGATCGTTCGGGCTCCGAGGGGCCTTCAAGGTGGTATACAACCCGAAGTTGGAAGGTGAAGGTGCGGGCGGTAAGTGGCGAAAACCGATTTTTTCACTTTTCCCCGCTCGGATTCAGTTGAAACTGGTGTCGATCGTTCGGGCTTCGAGGGGCCTTCAAGGTGGTATACAACCCGCGGGAATGCGCGGGAAGGTGCGGGCGGTAAGTGGAAAAAACCGATTTTTTCAGTTTTCCCCGCTCGGATTCAGTTGAAACTGGTGTCGATCGTTCGGGCTCCGAGGGGCCTTCAAGGTGGTATACAACCCGAAGTTGGGAGGTGAAGGTGCGGGCGGTAAGTGGCGAAAACCGATTTTTTCACTTTTCCCCGCTCGGATTCAGTTGAAACTGGTGTCGATCGTTCGGGCTTCGAGGGGCCTTCAAGGTGGTATACAACCCGCGGGAATGCGCGGGAAGGTGCGGGCGGTAAGTGGAAAAAACCGATTTTTTCAGTTTTCCCCGCTCGGATTCAGTTGAAACTGGTGTCGATCGTTCGGGCTCCGAGGGGCCTTCAAGGTGGTATACAACCCGAAGTTGGGAGGTGAAGGTGCGGGCGGTAAGTGGCGAAAACCGATTTTTTCACTTTTCCCCGCTCGGATTCAGTTGAAACTGGTGTCGATCGTTCGGGCTCCGAGGGGCCTTCAAGGTGGTATACAACCGGGGTAATGCGCGGGAAGGTGCGGGCGGTAAGTGGAAAAAACCGATTTTTTCAGTTTTCCCCGCTCGGATTCAGTTGATACTGGTGTCGATCGTTCGGGCTTCGAGGGGCCTTCAAGGTGGTATACAACCCGCGGGAATGCGCGGGAAGGTGCCGGCGGTTAGTGGCGAAAACCGATTTTTTCAGTTTTCCCCGCTCGGATTCAGTTGAAACTGGTGTCGATCGTTCGGGCTCCGAGGGGCCTTCAAGGTGGTATACAACCCGCGGGAATGCGCGGGAAGGTGCGGGCGGTAAGTGGAAAAAACCGATTTTTTCAGTTTTCCCCGCTCGGATTCAGTTGAAACTGGTGTCGATCGTTCGGGCTCCGAGGGGCCTTCAAGTTGGTATACAACCCGCGGGTATGCGCGGGAAGGTGCGGGCGGTAAGTGGCGAAAACCGATTTTTTCAGTTTTCCCCGCTCGGATTCAGTTGAAACTGGTGTCGATCGTTCGGGCTCCGAGGGGCCTTCAAGGTGGTATACAACCCACGGGAATGCGCGGGAAGGTGCCGGCGGTTAGTGGCGAAAACCGATTTTTTTCAGTTTTCCCCGCTCGGATTCAGTTGAAACTGGTGTCGATCGTTCGGGCTCCGAGGGGCCTTCAAGGTGGTATACAACCCGAAGTTGGAAGGTGAAGGTGCGGGCGGTAAGTGGCGAAAACCGATTTTTTCACTTTTCCCCGCTCGGATTCAGTTGAAACTGGTGTCGATCGTTCGGGCTTCGAGGGGCCTTCAAGGTGGTATACAACCCGCGGGAATGTGCGAGAAGGTGCCGGCGGTAAGTGTCGAAAACCTATTTTTTCAGTTTTCCCCGCTCGGATTCAGTTGAAACTGGTGTCGATCGTTCGGGCTCCGAGGGGCCTTCAAGGTGGTATACAACCCGCGGGAATGCGCGGGAAGGTGCCGGCGGTAAGTGACGAAAACCTATTTTTTCAGTTTTCCCCGCTCGGATTCAGTTGAAACTGGTGTCGATCGTTCGGGCTTCGAGGGGTTTTCAAGGTGGTATACAACCCGCGGGAATGTGCGAGAAGGTGCCGGCGGTAAGTGACGAAAACCTATTTTTTCAGTTTTCCCCGCTCGGATTCAGTTGAAACTGGTGTCGATCGTTCGGGCTCCGAGGGGCCTTCAAGGTGGTATACAACCCGCGGGAATGCGCGGGAAGGTGCCGGCGGTAAGTGACGAAAACCTATTTTTTCAGTTTTCCCCGCTCGGATTCAGTTGAAACTGGTGTCGATCGTTCGGGCTCCGAGGGGCCTTCAAGGTGGTATACAACCCGAAGTTGGAAGGTGAAGGTGCGGGCGGTAAGTGGCGAAAACCGATTTTTTCAGTTTTCCCCGCTCGGATTCAGTTGAAACTGGTGTCGATCGTTCGGGCTTCGAGGGGCCTTCAAGGTGGTATACAACCCGCGGGAATGTGCGAGAAGGTGCCGGCGGTAAGTGACGAAAACCTATTTTTTCAGTTTTCCCCGCTCGGATTCAGTTGAAACTGGTGTCGATCGTTCGGGCTCCGAGGGGCCTTCAAGGTGGTATACAACCCGCGGGAATGCGCGGGAAGGTGCCGGCGGTAAGTGACGAAAACCTATTTTTTCAGTTTTCCCCGCTCGGATTCAGTTGAAACTGGTGTCGATCGTTCGGGCTCCGAGGGGCCTTCAAGTTGGTATACAACCCGCGGGAATGCGCGGGAAGGTGCGGGCGGTAAGTGGCGAAAACCGATTTTTTCAGTTTTCCCCGCTCGGATTCAGTTGAAACTGGTGTCGATCGTTCGGGCTCCGAGGGGCCTTCAAGGTGGTATACAACCCGAAGTTGGAAGGTGAAGGTGCGGGCGGTAAGTGGCGAAAACCGATTTTTTCACTTTTCCCCGCTCGGATTCAGTTGAAACTGGTGTCGATCGTTCGGGCTCCGAGGGGCCTTCAAGGAGGTATACAACCCGAAGTTGGAAGGTGAAGGTGCGGGCGGTAAGTGGCGAAAACCGATTTTTTCACTTTTCCCCGCTCAGATTCAGTTGAAACTGGTGTCGATCGTTCGGGCTCCGAGGGGCCTTCAAGGTGGTATACAACCCGCGGGAATGCGCGGGAAGGTGCGGGCGGTAAGTGGCGAAAACCGATTTTTTCAGTTTTCCCCGCTCGGATTCAGTTGAAACTGGTGTCGATCGTTCGGGCTCCGAGGGGCCTTCAAGGTGGTATACAACCCGAAGTTGGGAGGTGAAGGTGCGGGCGGTAAGTGGCGAAAACCGATTTTTTCACTTTTCCCCGCTCGGATTCAGTTGAAACTGGTGTCGATCGTTCGGGCTTCGAGGGGCCTTCAAGGTGGTATACAACCCGCGGGAATGCGCGGGAAGGTGCGGGCGGTAAGTGGAAAAAACCGATTTTTTCAGTTTTCCCCGCTCGGATTCAGTTGAAACTGGTGTCGATCGTTCGGGCTCCGAGGGGCCTTCAAGGTGGTATACAACCCGAAGTTGGGAGGTGAAGGTGCGGGCGGTAAGTGGCGAAAACCGATTTTTTCACTTTTCCCCGCTCGGATTCAGTTGAAACTGGTGTCGATCGTTCGGGCTCCGAGGGGCCTTCAAGGTGGTATACAACCGGGGTAATGCGCGGGAAGGTGCGGGCGGTAAGTGGAAAAAACCGATTTTTTCAGTTTTCCCCGCTCGGATTCAGTTGATACTGGTGTCGATCGTTCGGGCTTCGAGGGGCCTTCAAGGTGGTATACAACCCGCGGGAATGCGCGGGAAGGTGCCGGCGGTTAGTGGCGAAAACCGATTTTTTCAGTTTTCCCCGCTCGGATTCAGTTGAAACTGGTGTCGATCGTTCGGGCTCCTAGGGGCCTTCAAGGTGGTATACAACCCGCGGGAATGCGCGGGAAGGTGCGGGCGGTAAGTGGAAAAAACCGATTTTTTCAGTTTTCCCCGCTCGGATTCAGTTGAAACTGGTGTCGATCGTTCGGGCTCCGAGGGGCCTTCAAGTTGGTATACAACCCGCGGGTATGCGCGGGAAGGTGCGGGCGGTAAGTGGCGAAAACCGATTTTTTCAGTTTTCCCCGCTCGGATTCAGTTGAAACTGGTGTCGATCGTTCGGGCTCCGAGGGGCCTTCAAGGTGGTATACAACCCACGGGAATGCGCGGGAAGGTGCCGGCGGTTAGTGGCGAAAACCGATTTTTTTCAGTTTTCCCCGCTCGGATTCAGTTGAAACTGGTGTCGATCGTTCGGGCTCCGAGGGGCCTTCAAGGTGGTATACAACCCGAAGTTGGAAGGTGAAGGTGCGGGCGGTAAGTGGCGAAAACCGATTTTTTCACTTTTCCCCGCTCGGATTCAGTTGAAACTGGTGTCGATCGTTCGGGCTTCGAGGGGCCTTCAAGGTGGTATACAACCCGCGGGAATGTGCGAGAAGGTGCCGGCGGTAAGTGACGAAAACCTATTTTTTCAGTTTTCCCCGCTCGGATTCAGTTGAAACTGGTGTCGATCGTTCGGGCTCCGAGGGGCCTTCAAGGTGGTATACAACCCGCGGGAATGCGCGGGAAGGTGCCGGCGGTAAGTGACGAAAACCTATTTTTTCAGTTTTCCCCGCTCGGATTCAGTTGAAACTGGTGTCGATCGTTCGGGCTTCGAGGGGTTTTCAAGGTGGTATACAACCCGCGGGAATGTGCGAGAAGGTGCCGGCGGTAAGTGACGAAAACCTATTTTTTCAGTTTTCCCCGCTCGGATTCAGTTGAAACTGGTGTCGATCGTTCGGGCTCCGAGGGGCCTTCAAGGTGGTATACAACCCGCGGGAATGCGCGGGAAGGTGCCGGCGGTAAGTGACGAAAACCTATTTTTTCAGTTTTCCCCGCTCGGATTCAGTTGAAACTGGTGTCGATCGTTCGGGCTCCGAGGGGCCTTCAAGGTGGTATACAACCCGAAGTTGGAAGGTGAAGGTGCGGGCGGTAAGTGGCGAAAACCGATTTTTTCAGTTTTCCCCGCTCGGATTCAGTTGAAACTGGTGTCGATCGTTCGGGCTCCGAGGGGCCTTCAAGGTGGTATACAACCCGCGGGAATGCGCGGGAAGGTGCCGGCGGTAAGTGACGAAAACCTATTTTTTCAGTTTTCCCCGCTCGGATTCAGTTGAAACTGGTGTCGATCGTTCGGGCTTCGAGGGGTTTTCAAGGTGGTATACAACCCGCGGGAATGTGCGAGAAGGTGCCGGCGGTAAGTGACGAAAACCTATTTTTTCAGTTTTCCCCGCTCGGATTCAGTTGAAACTGGTGTCGATCGTTCGGGCTCCGAGGGGCCTTCAAGGTGGTATACAACCCGCGGGAATGCGCGGGAAGGTGCCGGCGGTAAGTGACGAAAACCTATTTTTTCAGTTTTCCCCGCTCGGATTCAGTTGAAACTGGTGTCGATCGTTCGGGCTCCGAGGGGCCTTCAAGGTGGTATACAACCCGCGGGAATGCGCGGGAAGGTGCCGGCGGTAAGTGACGAAAACCTATTTTTTCAGTTTTCCCCGCTCGGATTCAGTTGAAACTGGTGTCGATCGTTCGGGCTCCGAGGGGCCTTCAAGGTGGTATACAACCCGCGGGAATGCGCGGGAAGGTGCGGGCGGTAAGTGGAAAAAACCGATTTTTTCAGTTTTCCCCGCTCGGATTCAGTTGAAAATGGTGTCGATCGTTCGGGCTTCGAGGGGCCTTCAAGGTGGTATACAACCCGCGGGAATGCGCGGGAAGGTGCCGGCGGTTAGTGGCGAAAACCAATTTTGTACGGTTCACGTACAGATTTTTATATAGCTGACGACGCGACCTGGTTTTGGACGCATTAGAACAAAATATATTTAAATTAATAGTCGTATAATTAACATCGCAGTTGACGGGCGGCTCTCACCGCGGATTGGCATCCAACTTAAACTTTGTAACTTAAGTAATAAACGATTTACTCGCTAATCCTGTGGTTTATATCTCAACTCAACTATACTACGAGCCATACATAAATTTGGTCCTTCGAGTTACAAGATCTCGGAATTTGGTCCTTCAAGCTTCAAAATCGCGAAATTAATCCTTCGAGCTTATAAAATTTGGTGAAAAGGAGACCTTCGTGAAATCAAGATCTGCGGGAAAATTTCGGGATTAAACTGAACTAACTACACTGTGACGAAACAGTTCTACGGTATCAACAACAAACTTAACTTAATACTTTATAACTTATCTACAACTGCAAACAACAATGGCTCAGAACGTCCAGGACATCATTAGCCGCCAAGAAATTATTTTTGGAGAACTGAAGCAAATAAACAACAACTATAAGAAAGATAGTGCAAGCAGGAAGACTTTGGCTTACTTAGAAGATCGTCTTTCTCGTCTGAACTCAAACTGGGAGAAATTTGTATACAATCATCAGCTACTGGAAAAAAGTGAAACAACGGATATTCAATACTTCAACGATGATGTTTTCAACAAAACGAAGAGGATGTACGAAGATATTTTGCAAGACATACTGAAGAGAAAGTCGGAGCTACCATCGGCATCTACAAGTAAGGTTCAAAATACTCCTTCGGCGTCACCTGAAAAGAGCAAAGAGAGCAAGTCGAAATTTTATTTCGAAGATATTAAATTTCACGCATCTCCGCGGGAAACCAACGAGTCAACTGAAAAACAACAAGATCTTTTACGGCAACAATTCTGTAACTTTCGAGCTTTCGAGCGGACTGTGGGGAAAATTAACTGTGATGCAATGAGGGAAAAATGGGAACTCGAAGATAACTTAAACATATTGAAAATAAAATGGGATCAAATTGAAAAAACTAACTGGGAGCTCGACTATATATCAAGGGATGAAGATTCAACTTACAGAGAAAAATATGAAAATATAGAAAATATATACGATAATCTACGTAAGAAGCTGCAAAATAATATCTGGAACAACTCACACTACGAAAGGGCTACACCGAAAATTATTATACCGGATTTTTATGGTAACTATAACCAGTGGTTAACATTTAAAGATCTTTACGTCGAAAGCGTGCATAACAATCCCATGTTGTCTAATGCTCAAAAAATGCAACATCTTAAAACTAAACTCAAGGGCGAAGCGGAGAAACTAGTTCAACATCTCGGGATCAGTGCTGAAAACTACACATCTTGCTGGGAGATTCTTACTCATCGCTATGACAACAAAAAGCTTTTATTTACATCTTACATAAATACATTATTGAACCAAAATTCAATACAAGAAGCAAGCGCGGCCAGCATAAGAAAATTACATGACGTCATGCTAGAATGTTTAAACGGGCTTAGTAATATTGGTTTGGATATAACCAATTGGGATCCGATTATTGTTCATTTATTGATGCAAAAGCTGGACAAATCAACCTACAACGAATACATCAAAGACCTCAAGAAACCGAGAGATTTTCCAAATTTAGAAGAATTTACAAACTTTTTAGAATCGAAATTTATGGCTTTGGAAGCATTACAAGGAAGTAATCATCAAAAATCATCGTCAAATAAATATACACCGCCAAATAAATACTTCAGTAATATATCAACAAATCGCAATAATAATTATAAATATCATACGCCGAGGTCATCGTACTTTAATAAGTTTCAAAAGACGGCAAATACACACTTCGCCACAACAAAAATCTGCCCGCTTTGCAAAAGAAACCATGTGTTGATGAACTGTGACAAATTTCTTGCAATGAATGGAAATGCACGCAAAAACACAGTAAGCAATTTACGTGTTTGTCCGAATTGTTTGTACAGTCATGGAGAACAGCGATGTTTTTCGCAAAAAAGGTGCAAAAAATGTGATATGTCACATCATACTCTCATGCATGATGTGGAACCTCAGCAACCTAGCAGCAGCGAGCACCGAATAAATAAATCACTATCGACTTCATCTACATCACATGCTGTGAACAATATTACTAATGAGGAAAAAGAAGTTTTGTTAGCGACTGTACTTTTAAAAGTGAAGACGATCGATGGAAATTATATCAACATAAGAGGTTTACTTGATCAAGGTTCACAAGTTAGCCTTATTACGGAGCATGCCGCACAACTTCTCAGATTACCGCGGCGAAAAATGAGCGCTGTCGTGTCAGGTATCGGGTCATTGTCCGGTAATTGCAAAGGTTCTATTAACTTAGAATGCAAATCGATTAATTCGGAATACGAATTCAACATACAAACGTTAATTATGAAAAAACTTATAAACAAGCTACCAACTTCATCTTTTTCAATAGAAAATTGGAATTATATACAAAACTTAAAACTAGCCGATCCACATTTCAATATGTCGGGCCAGATCGACTTACTGTTAGGTGCCGACATATATTCAGAACTTTTATTAAATGGAGTCATACGGGGGGACAAGGATTTCCCTGTGGCTCAACAAACTAAAGTGGGTTGGATTTTATGTGGAAATGTAAAGACTTTTAACTGTTGTGTGACACTTAATGACCTTGAGAATATGTCACGTTTTTGGGAAACTGAAGAAATCACTCATTCAACTACTTTAACAAACGAAGAGCAATACTGTGAAGAATTTTACAACTCAACTACTAGAAGATTGGACGACGGAAAATACGTGGTTCAGATGCCTATGAAACTAACTAATGACACGTGTTTAGGAGCTACAAGGCCACAGGCTCAAGCGCAATTTTTACAACTCGAAAGAAAAATGATGAGGAATTCCGACTTATCTAAGGAATATAAACACTTTATGAACGATTACATTGCACTGGGTCATATGAAACCTATAACTGAAGAAACGAGGAGTAAGAGTCAAGTCTACTTACCTCACCACGGCGTGCTGAGGGCGGAGTCCACCACTACAAAATTAAGGGTAGTTTTTAACGCATCGTATAAAACGAAGAATAACAGCAGCCTCAACGATTTAATGTACTCCGGTCCTAACTTACAAAAATATATGTTCACCCTACTTATTAATTGGAGAACTTTTAAATATGTTTTTACGGCGGACATAGAAAAAATGTATCGTAATATTTGGATAGAGGAACAACAACAAAATTTACAAACTATAATTTGGAGATCTTCCCCAGAACAGCCTCTCCAGGAGTGGCAATTATGCACTGTAACCTATGGAATGAAAAGTGCACCCTACTTAGCAATGCGAACTTTACATCAGCTGGCAGTAGACGAGAAAGATAGTTATCCGGAGGCTGTAAAAATTTTACAAAACTATTTTTATATGGATGACTTGGTCTATGGACACAATAATATGGAAGAGGCGAAGCAACTGATTTTTAACTTAATTAAATTATTGAAAAAAGGAGGATTTAACTTAAGAAAATGGAAAAGCAATGAAAAAACTATATTGGAAGATTTGCGAGATGACCAAAAAAGCATAGAAAATAACTTTAACTTTAACCCAGAACAAAGCTCAAACACAAAAATGTTAGGTATGAACTGGAATCGAACTCACGATACTTTTACCTACAGCTGGAGTTTACCTCAAAAGAAAAACCTTACGAAGCGTATTTTATTAAGTGAGATAAGCAAGCTTTACGACCCTCTTGGTTTTTTGTCACCGGTAACTATAAAAGCAAAATTACTGTTTCAAAAAATCTGGATCAGTAAAATCGACTGGGATGGACCTCTACCCTCTGAACTAACTATGGAGTGGGAGACAATAAAAAGAGACCTCCCATCAATAAGTGAAATTTCTATACCGAGAGGGTTGCAATGTGCAAATAGAAATCTCGAAATTTTGGGTTTTTGCGACGCCAGCGAAAAGGCGTACGCGTGCGTCATATATGGTCGAGTGAAACTTATAAATGATACCTACGCTATTACCATAATTACTGCGAAAACAAAAGTCGCGCCGCTTAATAAGAAAATATCGTTACCGAGAATGGAGCTTTGTGGAGCTTTATTACTAGCCAAGCTTATAGATAAGGTCAAGAAGACGCTATTCGATCATCAACTAGAAATACATTGTTGGAGCGATTCAAAGGTTGTATTAGCGTGGCTACAAGGAGATATTAACAGATGGGAGCGATATATTGCAAACAGAGTGTCCGAAATAAATAATATAATATCACCTAATCGATGGACTTATGTGAAATCGGAAGAAAATCCTGCTGACTGTGCCACTCGAGGGCTGTACCCAACACAACTTCAGAAATTCAATCTTTGGTGGGAAGGGCCAGCCTGGTTAAAAACATATAGTATAAAAAATTGTCAAGACATGACCTACTTAACAAACAATGGCCAACATTCAACAAAATGCTGCGTGGTGATTTACAAAACATGTGAAATCGTAAACATTATATTACACAAATATAGCAGCTACAAGCGCGTAATTCGAGTACTGGGCTGGATAATACGAATAATAAATATTCATATTCGCAAGAAGTCAATAAACTTTAATTATAACTTAGCCGACTGTGACAAAAATAAAAATAGGATTATGTGTTTAACTGCAACAGAAATTATTGAAGCGGAGGAGATAATTATTAAAAATGTGCAACGGGAATATTTTGGAGAAGAAATTGAACACTTGGAGAAGAATAGAATAATACCGTCGAAAAGTAACTTATTGAAGTTGACTCCATTTCTCGATGCAAAGGGGTTATTACGCGTCAAAGGGCGCCTTATCAACGCATATTTACCTCCTGAAACAAAGCATCCAATTATTCTTCCCTCTACAGGAAGATTAACGGAGATTATTATCCAGGAGGCACATCACAATACTCTTCATGGCGGCGCTCGGCTAACTTTAGCTTATATACGTCTTAAATACTGGATTATTGGGGGTAACAGGACAGTAAAGAAAGAATTACGTCAGTGCGTAAGATGTCATCGTTTCAAAACCCATCGGAACGAACAAATTATGGGAGACTTGCCGAAAGAGAGAGTAATTCCAACGAGACCTTTTACAAACACTGGTGTAGATTTCACCGGGCACGTAGATGTGAAGATTAACAAAGGAAGAGGAGTCAAAACATGCAAAGCCTACATAGCTATCTTTATTTGCATGGTTACAAAAGCTGTGCATCTTGAATTAGTTTCGGATTTAACTACGCAAGCATTTCTCGCCGCCTTCAAAAGAATGTGTGCACGCAGGGGTACACCAAAACAGATGTACTCAGACAATGGTACAAATTTTGTAGGAGCTGCTAAACTACTTCAAGAAAAATTTGATCGAACCTACACTTTCCGTTCATCTGAATTTTATGATGAAATGAGTAACATGAAGATTCAATGGCATTTTAACGCACCTTTTTGGCCAACAGCTGGTGGCCTTTGGGAAGCTGCCGTTAAATCAATGAAATATCATTTAAAACGAGTTCTAGGAGAGCAGAAGCTGACTTATGAACAATTTTATACCTTACTAACTCAAATTGAGGCCTGTTTAAATTCACGCCCGCTTTGTCCATTAACGGAAGACGTGGAAGACCTGGAATATCTCACTCCGGGTCATTTTCTCATCGGTGGTTCCTTATTATCTCCACCACATGAAGAAGAAAACCTTAATCAAATTGACTTAAGAAATAGATGGAGATTGATAGAACAAATGAACTTACACATATGGAAACGCTGGTCAAATGAATATATACATCAACTGCAAGTAAGGAGCAAGTGGAAACAAACTAGAGAAAATTTAGAGAAAGGAAATCTGGTGCTGGTGAAGGATGAACACGTACCTCCTGGAAGATGGGCCATGGGAAGAGTTATAGAGCTACATAAAGGCGCTGACGACAGGGTCCGAGTAGTCACCATTAAAACAAAAAAGGGGTTACTGAAACGACCTATAACAAAACTGTCACCATTGCCGCAGCAAACAAATTTACGTAACAAAGAAGAAATACAAACCGAAAATCTTAAAAAACAACGAGAACGAGGTTGTACAAAAATAAAGAAAGCAAATTTATTGTCTTTATTCCTTATGACTATGATAACTACAATGGGAATTGTAAATTCAGCACCAACAAATAATAACTTTGAGGTCACATTCATACAAAATAACCATCCAATGTATTTCGACGAGGCAGGAAAACTACAGTTAACACATGACGAATGGACGCTTTTGATTTATTATAACTTAACATCATACTGGGAAGCTTCGAGTAAAATTAACATTCATATTGACCAGATGGACAGACTTTGTCAGAGAATATCACATGAGTATAAGCCATGCGAAGCAGTCGTCAATCAATTACGTCATGAATTGCATCATTTACTTGAATATAATACAATGTTATTGTCATCGCATTCACGGCAGAAGAGAGGCTATTTCGATGGAGTTGGAAAATTAGCAAGAACACTTTTTGGGGTGTTAGACGCAGATTTTGCTCAAAAATACGAAAGAGATATTGAAAACTTACAAAATAACGATAATTACCTATTACAACTTATAAAGAACCAAACACTTATTATTGAAGCCGAAAATAACTTAGTGAAAAGAAATACTGCATTTATTGATAAACAATTCCAAGCAATAAATGCCTACATGAATCAAACTTGCAGCGCTATTACAAAAATTGAAAATAGAGCACATATATTGTACACAATAAATGATATCAATTCCGCTGCGGTGACGTCATCTTTAATTTTAACCGAATTACATCGAATTCAAGAACTACTCATGAATGCTCTCGCGGACATCTACAAGGGTCATCTCGACACGCATCTGTTTCCCGTGTCTCAACTGATCGAACAACTGAACATTATATCTGGAAAATTACCTCAAGAATTATCTTTACCGATAAAGGATATACAACGAGATTTTCAAGCCATTTTCCAGTTAATTCATGTGAAGGCTCGAATCACAGATAATTATTTACTTTTTGAATTGCACATTCCGTTGCTGAGTGATGACAATTACAGAATATATCGAATAATACCTATTCCATTTCTAAGAGAAGGTCGTTTAAAAATGGTACAAATCTTCTCAGATTTCATCGCAATTAACTTGGTAAAAAACTTATATATAACGCTGAAAGAACAAGATATACAGCATTGCACGTCTTACGGAGAAGACGAATTCACGTGTATTGCGAGCCAGCCTGTATACAGCTTACAAAATAAGGATGCACCCTGTGAAGCGAAAGTATTCAGTCAACAAACATCATTATCGTGTGTCATCGAGGACACAAAATGCAAAGAAACGTGGATAAAACTACACAGACCGAATGTCTGGCTATTTACATTGTGAGACAAACAGCTGATGCGCGTCATATGCGGCGATCACGTTACGCCGGCGGCGGCGGTCATTGACGGGACGGGAGTCATCGTAATGAAGCCTAAATGCTTACTACAGATAAAACACGCGACTTTGTTTACGTATAATCACCTCGGAAGCAAATTGAACATGAATGCAAATATTACCATTCCTACTCTAAACTCCACTATTAACAACATATTTAATCTTAGTTGGAAGACCGTGCAGTTGAACATCACGGAATTAGATATTCCAGCTACAGATTTTAAAAAAGTCGAACGACAAGTAGCTTATCAAAAGCAGCAAGAAACTTTGCCCGTGACCTCAAATTTCACATCTCACGATATATACTTTTACTCAGTAACTTCTTTGCTGTTGGGAGCGATCGCTACGTTTCTATTTTATTTCATAATAAAAAGATGGATTACGAAACTAAAGAAGGAAAGGAAAGCTAAGGAAACACTATTGTTCGAGGAACCGAAAGGGTGTAAGGAAGAAATCGAAATGCGAGAAAGACGAACAACGCATTCTACACCGCTGGAGCTTCCGAAAATATTTACTTTTGAAGATATGTCAAAGTGATTTTTTTCTTGATGTATTTCTAATCATATTAATTATTTTTAATTTTTATTCTTTTAAACTTTTATTCTTTTAAACTTTATTTCAAACGTATTTTCTTTTGTATATGTTTTGCTGTACTGGATGCCCATCCACCATTTGTATCTTTTGTATCTTGTCTCGGGAGCATGTACGGTTCACGTACAGATTTTTATATAGCTGACGACGCGACCTGGTTTTGGACGCATTAGAACAAAATATATTTAAATTAATAGTCGTATAATTAACATCGCAGTTGACGGGCGGCTCTCACCGCGGATTGGCATCCAACTTAAACTTTGTAACTTAAGTAATAAACGATTTACTCGCTAATCCTGTGGTTTATATCTCAACTCAACTATACTACGAGCCATACAAATTTTTTCAGTTTTCACCGCTCGGATTCAGTTGAAACTGGTGTCGATCGTTCGGGCTCCGAGGGGCCTTCAAGGTGGTATACAACCCGAAGTTGGGAGGTGAAGGTGCGGGCGGTAAGTGGCGAAAACCGATTTTTTCACTTTTCACCGCTCGGATTCAGTTGAAACTAGTGTCGATCGTTCGGGCTCCGAGGGGCCTTCAAGGTGGTATACAACCCGCGGGAATGTGCGGGAAGGTGCCGGCGGTAAGTGACGAAAACCTATTTTTTCAGTTTTCCCCGCTCGGATTCAGTTGAAACTGGTGTCGATCGTTCGGGCTCCGAGGGGCCTTCAAGGTGGTATACAACCCGCGGGAATGTGCGGGAAGGTGCCGGCGGTAAGTGACGAAAACCGATTTTTTCACTTTTCCCCGCTCGGATTCAGTTGAAACTGGTGTCGATCGTTCGGGCTCCGAGGGGCCTTCAAGGTGGTATACAACCCGCGGTAATGCGCGGGAAGGTGCGGGCGGTAAGTGGAAAAAACCGATTTTTTCAGTTTTCCCCGCTCGGATTCAGTTGAAACTGGTGTCGATCGTTCGGGCTTCGAGGGGCCTTCAAGGTGGTATACAACACGCGGGAATGCGCGGGAAGGTGCGGGCGGTAAGTGGCGAAAACCGATTTTTTCACTTTTCCCCGCTCGGATTCAGTTGAAACTGGTGTCGATCGTTCGGGCTCCGAGGGGCCTTCAAGGCGGTATTCAACCCGAAGTTGGAAGGTGAAGGTGCGGGCGGTAAGTGGCGAAAACCGATTTTTTCACTTTTCCCCGCTCGGATTCAGTTGAAACTGGTGTCGATCGTTCGGGCTCCGAGGGGCCTTCAAGGTGGTATACAACCCGCGGGAATGCGCGGGAAGGTGCCGGCAGTAAGTGGCGAAAACCGATTTTTTCAGTTTTCCCCGCTCGGATTCAGTTGAAACTGGTGTCGATGGCGGTAAGTGGCGAAAACCGATTTTTTCAGTTTTCCCCGCTCGGATTCAGTTGAAACTGGTGTCGATCGTTCGGCCTCCGAGGGGCCTTCAAGGTGGTATACAACCCGCGGGAATGCGCGGGAAGGTGCGGGCGGTAAGTGGAAAAAACCGATTTTTTTCAGTTTTCCCCGCTCAGATTCAGTTGAAACTGGTGTCGATCGTTCGGGCTTCGAGGGGCCTTCAAGGTGGTATACAACCCGCGGGAATGCGCGGGAAGGTGCGGGCGGTAAGTGGAAAAAACCGATTTTTTCAGTTTTCCCCGCTCGGATTCAGTTGAAACTGGTGTCGATCGTTCGGGCTTCGAGGGGCCTTCAAGGTGGTATACAACCCGCGGGAATGCGCGGGAAGGTGCGGGCGGTAAGTGGCGAAAACCGATTT
Source organism: Heliconius melpomene rosina (assembly GCF_056956725.1). NCBI lineage: Eukaryota > Metazoa > Arthropoda > Insecta > Lepidoptera > Nymphalidae > Heliconius > Heliconius melpomene. The sequence continues at coordinate 9,901,791 of NC_140390.1, read as the reverse complement.
TTTCAGTTTTCCCCGCTCGGATTCAGTTAAAACTGGTGTCGATCGTTCGTGCTCCGAGGGGCTTTCAAGGTGGTATAAAACCCGCGGGAATGCGCGGGAAGGTGCCGGCAGTAAGTGGCGAAAACCGATTTTTTCAGTTTTCCCCGCTCGGATTCAGTTGAAACTGGTGTCGATCGTTCGGGCTCCGAGGGGCCTTCAAGGTGGTATACAACCCGCGGGAATGCGCGGGAAGGTGCGGGAAGGTGCGGGCGGTAAGTGGCGTAAACCGATTTTTTCAGTTTTCCCCGCTCGGATTCAGTTGAAACTGGTGTCGATCGTTCGGGCTCCAAGGGGCCTTCAAGGTGGTATACAACCCGCGGGAATGCGCGTGAAGGTGCGGGCGGTAAGTGGCGAAAACCGATTTTTTCAGTTTTCCCCGCTCGGATTCAGTTGAAACTGGTGTCGATCGTTCGGGCTCCGAGAGGCCTTCAAGGTGGTATACAACCCGAGGGAATGCGCGGGAAGGTGCGGGCGGTAAGTGGAAAAAACCGATTTTTTCAGTTTTCCCCGCTCGGATTCAGTTGAAACTGGTGTCGATCGTTCGGGCTCCGAGGGGCCTTCAAGGTGGTATACAACCCGCGGGAATGCGCGGGAAGGTGCGGGCGGTAAGTGGCGAAAACCGATTTTTTCAGTTTTCCCCGCTCGGATTCAGTTGAAACTGGTGTCGATCGTTCGGGCTCCGAGGGGCCTTCAAGGTGGTATACAACCCGAAGTTGGAAGGTGAAGGTGCGAGCGGTAAGTGGCGAAAACCGATTTTTTCACTTTTCCCCGCTCGGATTCAGTTGAAACTGGTGTCGATCGTTCGGGCTCCGAGGGGCCTTCAAGGTGGTATACAACCCGCGGGAATGTGCGGGAAGGTGCCGGCGGTAAGTGACGAAAACCGATTTTTTCACTTTTCCCCGCTCGGATTCAGTTGAAACTGGTGTCGATCGTTCGGGCTCCGAGGGGCCTTCAAGGCGGTATTCAACCCGAAGTTGGAAGGTGAAGGTGCGGGCGGTAAGTGGCGAAAACCGATTTTTTCAGTTTTCCCCGCTCGGATTCAGTTGAAACTGGTGTCGATCGTTCGGGCTCCGAGGGGCCTTCAAGGTGGTATACAACCCGTGGGAATGCGCGGGAAGGTGCCGGCAGTAAGTGGCGAAAACCGATTTTTTCAGTTTTCCCCGCTCGGATTCAGTTGAAACTGGTGTCGATGGCGGTAAGTGGCGAAAACCGATTTTTTCAGTTTTCCCCGCTCGGATTCAGTTGAAACTGGTGTCGATCGTTCGGGCTCCGAGGGGCCTTCAAGGTGGTATACAACCCGCGGGAATGCGCGGGAAGGTGCGGGCGGTAAGTGGAAAAAACCGATTTTTTTCAGTTTTCCCCGCTCAGATTCAGTTGAAACTGGTGTCGATCGTTCGGGCTTCGAGGGGCCTTCAAGGTGGTATACAACCCGCGGGAATGCGCGGGAAGGTGCCGGCGGTTAGTGGCGAAAACCGATTTTTTCAGTTTTCCCCGCTCGGATTCAGTTGAAACTGGTGTCGATCGTTCGGGCTCCGAGGGGCCTTCAAGTTGGTATACAACCCGCGGGAATGCGCGGGAAGGTGCGGGCGGTAAGTGGCGAAAACCGATTTTTTCAGTTTTCCCCGCTCGGATTCAGTTGAAACTGGTGTCGATCGTTCGGGCTCCGAGGGGCCTTCAAGGTGGTATACAACCCGCGGGAATGCGCGGGAAGGTGCGGGCGGTAAGTGGCGAAAACCGATTTTTTCACTTTTCCCCAATCGGATTCAGTGGAAACTGGTGTCGATCGTTCGGGCTCCGAGGGGCCTTCAAGGTGGTATACAACCCGCGGGAATGTGCGGGAAGGTGCCGGCGGTAAGTGACGAAAACCTATTTTTTCAGTTTTCCCCGCTCGGATTCAGTTGAAACTGGTGTCGATCGTTCGGGCTCCGAGGGGCCTTCAAGGTGGTATACAACCCGCGGGAATGCGCGGGAAGGTGCGGGCGGTAAGTGGAAAAAACCGATTTTTTCAGTTTTCCCCGCTCGGATTCAGTTGAAACTGGTGTCGATCGTTCGGGCTTCGAGGGGCCTTCAAGGTAGTATACAACCCGCGGGAATGCGCGGGAAGGTGCGGGCGGTAAGTGGCGAAAACCGATTTTTTCAGTTTTCCCCGCTCGGATTCAGTTGAAACTGGTGTCGATCGTTCGGCCTCCGAGGGGCCTTCAAGGTGGTATACAACCCGCGGGAATGCGCGGGAAGGTGCCGGCGGTAAGTGGCGAAAACAGATTTTTTCCAACCCGCAGGAATGTGCGGGAAGGTGCGGGCGGTAAGTGACGAAAACCGATTTTTTCAGTTTTCCCCGCTCGGATTCAGTTGAAACTGGTGTCGATCGTTCGGCCTCCGAGGGGCCTTCAAGGTGGTATACAACCCGCGGGAATGCGCGGGAAGGTGCGGGCGGTAAGTGACGAAAACCGATTTTTTCCAACCCGCGGGAATGCGCGGGAAGGTGCCAGCGGTAAGTGGCGAAAACCGATTTTTTCCAACCCGCGGGAATGCGCGGGAAGGTGCGGGCGTTAAGTGACGAAAACCGATTTTTTCCAACCCGCGGGAATGCGCGGGAAGGTGCCGGCGGTAAGTGGCGAAAACCGATTTTTTCCAACCCGCGGGAATGCGCGGGAAGGTGCGGGCGGTAAGTGACGAAAACCGATTTTTTCCAACCCGCGGGAATGCGCGGGAAGGTGCCAGCGGTAAGTGGCGAAAACCGATTTTTTCCAACCCGCGGGAATGCGCGGGAAGGTGCGGGCGGTAAGTGACGAAAACCGATTTTTTCCAACCCGCGGGAATGCGCGGGAAGGTGCCAGCGGTAAGTGGCGAAAACCGATTTTTTCCAACCCGCGGGAATGCGCGGGAAGGTGCGGGCGGTAAGTGGCGAAAACCGATTTTTTCCAACCCGCGGGAATGCGCGGGAAGGTGCCGGCGGTAAGTGGCGAAAACCGATTTTTTCCAACGCGCGGGAATGCGCGGGAAGGTGCTGGCGGTAAGTGGCGTGACAAGCCGTGGTCAAGGCTATGGCCGGCAGCGAGACGTCGTGGGATGCGGTCTCATCCTTCTGCGAGGCAGTGGTGCTCGAGAAGGAGTCGGCGGAACGGGCGAGGGAGGCTTTTGCCGAAGTCGCCATCCACCGTAAGAGACCGGGTCGCCGGAGGGCAGCACACGATCGCCGCCTTTCGCCCTAATGTGCTAGAGGGCGTTCAGCTTGGGGAAGCTGGCCGCCTACCAACCTGGCCCGAGTAGGCGCGCACAGGTTGCTCCCGCGCGCTACTCCGAGCAGGCCGTCGAGGGTGCCCACACACCCTTGACTCCGCGACGTGCCTTGCAGGCTCCCGCCGCCGCGTTTCGCGGAAGACTCACGTCCCCGTGTCTCGCGGCCAGTGGCGGTCGAGGAGGAGCACCGTGAGGTTTTAGTGGGTATTGGGATTGGCCTTCAGCCGGTCCACGAGTCCCACATAACCCGCTCGAGTCCCCACTCGGGCCGGTATCCGTAAAAGGATTTAAAAATAAAAAAAATAAAAAAAAAGGTTAGGTTAGGTTGGGGTGCTTGGTCGGATAACCTCCTCGTGTGTTCGCTCGCTGTTGGCCCTTTCTCGAATGCTTGTCATTCGGGGGGGACGAACAGTGTGCGGGTCGGTGCACCCTGGGCGGCGAGTAATTGGTGTCCACAGGATTCGTCCTTGGGTAATGATTGCTCGCTGGCTAATAATCCGACGTGGTTCTCCGCGTGTCCTCTGTCATGCAGAGGTCACAGTGTGAGGAACCGGAGGGCGTGGTGTGTACTCACCCTACCGCCACGCAGGTGCAGTGATGTGCCTGCGCCGAATATATCGGAACTCCACTCTTGGTTGCGGTCATGTCTCGTAATCAGGAGTGGAACCGAGGGCCTTGCCTTTACCGGCCGGGCTGTGAGGAAGAAAACCTCTATAAAAATTACCCCAACCCAAGCGGCGAAGCAGCGCGAGGGGTTTATGGCTGATGGGGAGATCAGTTGCTACTGCTGGTCCCGTCAGGGTACCGGCCGACACCCTGGCGTAATAGGCTTATCCGAGTACAGGGGGCACTGCTCGGATGGACCGTTTTTCCCCCACACTCGTGGGAACAACATGGAATTTCTAAAAACAAAAAACCAAAACGATGAGGTGGAGTGTGTTGAGCCCGAGAAGGGCGGCGATGTGATGTTGCCTGAGAAGGGAGGAGTAGATGTGCTTAAGGCGGAGGAAGTTGTTGGTGTTGTTGCGGCGTCTCGAAGAGTGTCTGTTTCGAGTGTCGCTGCGGAGGGGTCAGTTGGTGATGGCCAGAACGTAGGAGTGTGAAAGGAGCCGAGAGTGGTTCTGACCAGATTGGACGTTGATGACGGAATGTCGACTGTCGATAGTGTCAGGTCGAGACGAGGGTCCGGATCATCATATGGACGGTTGTGGGGAGTGTTGGAGTCAAAGGACTCAGATACTGAAAGTTTTGTGTCGATGGTGTCGGAGAAGTCAAGGACACGGGCACAATACCTGAAGGACAGGCGGAAGAGGCCTCGGAAGCCGATCGACCAGTCGGGGTCTTCTGGTGAAGGAGAGCCAGATAGACCGGCGCCAAAAGTGGTTGCCATGAGGAGACGGAAAGGTCTCGGTGAGGCAGAAAGGAAGGAGTTGCCGCTGAGGTCAGAACAGGAGGTGTCTGACAGCGCTGCGGCCGTACTGGCCAGGGCTAGCTCCAGGCTCTCGGACATGTCTCTACCATCCGAGAAAGAGCAGGACGAAGCCATACTTGCGTCTGACCTACAAAATCAGGTGGTGGACAGCCTAGCGGTGATAAGGAAGGTTGCCAGCAGATCGGGAAACCTTAAAGGAACTTTCACCAAGGCCTTTTGACGGATACCGGCCCGAGTGGGGACTCGAGCGGGTTATGTGGGACTCGTGGACCGGCTGAAGGCCAATCCCAATACCCACTAAAACCTCACGGTGCTCCTCCTCGACCGCCACTGGCCGCGAGACACGGGGACGTGAGTCTTCCGCGAAACGCGGCGGCGGGAGCCTGCAAGGCACGTCGCGGAGTCAAGGGTGTGTGGGCACCCTCGACGGCCTGCTCGGAGTAGCGCGCGGGAGCAACCTGTGCGCGCCTACTCGGGCCAGGTTGGTAGGCGGTCAGCTTCCCCAAGCTGACCGCCCTCTAGCACATTAGGGCGGAAGGCGGCGATCGTGTGCCGCCCTCCGGCGACCCGGTCTCTTACGGCGGATGGCGACTTCGGCAAAAGCCTCCCTCGCCCGTTCCGCCGACTCCTTCTCGAGCACCACTGCCTCGCAGAAGGATGAGACCGCATCCCACGACGTCTCGCTGCCGGCCATAGCCTTGACCACGGCCGGCAGGGAAAGGTCGTCCCCTATGACGTCGCGCAAAGCGTGACGTTGAGACGCCCAGGCTGAGCACACCTCCAACGTGTGCTGGGCCGTCTCATCGAGGCAGTCGTCGCAGTGGTGGCAGCGAGCGTCGGGCTCCCTCCCGGCGATCCGACACAAGTAACCCCCGAAGCAGCCATGCCCCGAGAGCACTTGTGTCATGCGGAAGGTTAGGACGCCGTGACGCCGCGCTAACCACTGGCGGAACACTGGACGAACAGCCTCGATCGTCCTCAGGCCGGCAGTTGGTGTTGCCAGCCGAGTTTCCCACAACTCCATTGCGGCTACCCGCACCTCCTCAGTGCGTGCCTGGCTTGCCGGTTCCCCGGACACTAGGCCTATTATTTCTTCATTTGGTTCATATATTTCATTATTTTCCATAATTTTAATTATTATTATTATTTGAGAATCAATAATTAATCAACGAATAATCCTATTTTCATTAAATATACCATCCTCTATTGAATGATATCAAAATTTACCTCCTTCTGAACATTCTTATAATGAACTTCCTATTTTAAGAAATTTCTAATATGGCAGATTATATGTAATGGATTTAAACCCCATTTATAAAGGAATATCCTTTTTTTAGAAATGGCAACCTGATCTAATTTAAATTACCAAAATAGAGCTTCTCCATTAATAGAACAAATTATTTGAAAAAAAAGATTTCAGAAATAATAAATAAAATTATTCCTCACCGTAAACCTTTTGATACTATAATAGTATGTTTTCCTTGGAATGTTCTTTCTCGACAAATATCTCGTCATCATTGAAATATAGTTAATAATACGATAATATATCCAATAAATAATAAGTTTATATTAAAATTATGAAATCATTTTACTAAACCAGTTACTAAGGTTATTACTCCAATAGCTCCTGTTAAGGGTCAAGGTCTATAGTCAACTAAGTGATAGGGATGATTATGATTAGACATTAATTTACTTCTCTAGAATAAAGAGTTCTTAAAATAGAAATTACATAAGATTGAATAATTGCTACGGCAGATTCAAGAATTAATAATAAAATTTGAACAATAATTAAAATAATTAATAAATAATTAAGTATTTTAATACCTGTATTACTTAATAAAGTTAAAAGTAAATGACCTGCAATTATATTAGCTGTTAATCGAACTGCTAAAGTTCCAGGTCGAATAATATTACTAATAGTTTCAATTAGTACTATAAAAGGTATTAAAATAGTTGGTGTTCCCTGAGGAATTATATGAATAAATATATGTTGTGTATTATTTAATCATCCATAAATTATAAATCTTAATCATAATGTTAAAGATAATGAAAGGGATACATTAAGATGACTTGTTCTAGTAAAAATATATGGGAATAAACCTAAAAAAATATTAAATAAAATAAAAAAGAATAATGAAATAAAAATAAAAGTTGATCCATTAATTCTATTTGGTTCTAATAAAGTTTTAAATTCATTATGAAGTTTATTAGAAATAAAATTTCATAATAAATAATGACGATTAGGAAAAAATCAGAAAGATAAAGGAATAAATAATAATCCAATAAATGTTCTAATTCAATTAAATGGGAAATTAAATAAATTTGTTGAAGGATCAAAAATTGAAAAAAGATTATTTATCATTTTCAAAAAATTTTTTTGAAATTATTTTTATTAATTTTTTTAAAATTAAAATTATTTTTATAATTATAAATAAAATAATTTATAATTATAAAACTAATAAAAATAGAAATAAAAAATAATAATGAAATTATTCAATTGATAGGTATTATTTGAGGAATAAAAGAATATTACAAAAAGTAATAATTTAAATTTGACATATTTATGTTATTTATTAACTAATTCTTTATCATTAGAAGTAAATGCTAATTTACTATAAAATGGTTTAAGAGACCAGTACTTGCTTTCAGTCATCTAATGAATAATTATTAATTCAATTAATAAAGTTTTTTATAGGGATTCTTTCAATAACAATAGGTATAAAACTATGATTTGCCCCACAAATTTCAGAACATTGACCATAATAAATTCCAGGACGATTAATAAAAAATCTAGTTTGATTTAATCGTCCTGGATTAGCGTCAATTTTTACTCCTAATGATGGAATTGTTCAAGAGTGAATTACATCTGTAGCTGTAACTAAAATACGAATTTGATTATTTATAGGTAAAATAATTCGATTATCAACATCTAAAAGTCGAAAATTATTTAAATTTTCATTAGATTGAATTATATATGAATCAAATTCAATGTTATTAAAATCAGAATATTCATATCTTCAATATCATTGATGTCCAATTGATTTTAATGTAATTAAAGGATTATTAAGTTCATCTATAAATTAATTTTTAACAAAAACAAAAACCGACTTCTAACAACGAACTAAAAAGTGAAAAATAATTTTACAAAGATTTTATAATTTTGAAGTCGGTGTCAAGCTAATGCTAATACAACACCTTTACTACAATATCTAATTACTAAGCCTGTTTGTTCTACTGAGCACCGACTTCAAAATTATAAAATCTTTGTAAAATTATTTTTCACTTTTTAGTTCGTTGTTAGAAGTCGGTTTTTGTTTTTGTTAAAAAATAATTTATTTTACGATTTTAAGTGATGGGTAGATCTTAAAATGATGCTTCTTGAACGAGTGGTGATGGTGGTGGTAGTGGTTGTCAACGAGTGGTTGTGGTTGTCCCATGTAAAACTTCATTTAATTAGGGTTTATTTTTGCGCAAAGTAACATTTTGGTATATTGACATGAACATACATAAAAAGTATTCGGGCGAATTGGGAATCTCCCTTTTTTGAAGTTGGTTGAAAATGAGAACATTCTCTTTTTTGAGGTTGATTGAAAAGAAATGTAACGATCAGGAATCTCACTTCTGACATCGAGTTAAAAAGTTTTTGCTTGTAACTATTACAGTATAATCAATTTTTTACCAAAAAAAACAAACTTTCTCAAATTTCACCGGATTCCATAATCGGAATCTAGCCAAACTTTCACCAAATTATTCTTGAAGTGTATCCTTTCAAATAAAATAAGAATCATCAAAATCAGTTTGCGCGACATTAAGTTATGCGTCTATTTGTCGCGCACATACCTAATGCAAATTTAAGACTTATGTGATTTTCTCATGGATACCATTGTCAGACATGGACCAAAAAAAAATGGGACCATTCGGGAAGCTTCACCTTTCAAATAAAAAAAAAATATCAAAATCGGTTCACCCAGTCAAAAGTTATGAGGTAACAAACATAAAAAAAAAATAATAAAAAAAAAATAAAAAAAAAAAAAATACAGTCGAATTGATAACCTCCTTTTCTTACAGAAGTCGGTTAAAAATATATAACAATCGTAATGATGGAAGTGCAATAAAAATTAAAGTAATAGCTGGTAAAATAGTTCAAATTAATTCAATTATTTGACCCTCTAATAAAAATCGATTAATATAATTATTGAAAAATAAATTTATTATTAAATATGCTACTAAAATTGTAATTATAATTAAAATAATTAATGTATGGTCATGAAAAAAAATAATTTGTTCTATTAATGGAGAAGCTCTATTTTGGTAATTTAAATTAGATCAGGTTGCCATTTCTAAAAAAAGGATATTCCTTTATAAATGGGGTTTAAATCCATTACATATAATCTGCCATATTAGAAATTTCTTAAAATAGGAAGTTCATTATAAGAATGTTCAGAAGGAGGTAAATTTTGATATCATTCAATAGAGGATGGTATATTTAATGAAAATAGGATTATTCGTTGATTAATTATTGATTCTCAAATAATAATAATAATTAAAATTATGGAAAATAATGAAATATATGAACCAAATGAAGAAATAATAGGCCTAGTGTCCGGGGAACCGGCAAGCCAGGCACGCACTGAGGAGGTGCGGGTAGCCGCAATGGAGTTGTGGGAAACTCGGCTGGCAACACCAACTGCCGGCCTGAGGACGATCGAGGCTGTTCGTCCAGTGTTCCGCCAGTGGTTAGCGCGGCGTCACGGCGTCCTAACCTTCCGCATGACACAAGTGCTCTCGGGGCATGGCTGCTTCGGGGGTTACTTGTGTCGGATCGCCGGGAGGGAGCCCGACGCTCGCTGCCACCACTGCGACGACTGCCTCGATGAGACGGCCCAGCACACGTTGGAGGTGTGCTCAGCCTGGGCGTCTCAACGTCGCGCTTTGCGCGACGTCATAGGGGACGACCTTTCCCTGCCGGCCGTGGTCAAGGCTATGGCCGGCAGCGAGACGTCGTGGGATGCGGTCTCATCCTTCTGCGAGGCAGTGGTGCTCGAGAAGGAGTCGGCGGAACGGGCGAGGGAGGCTTTTGCCGAAGTCGCCATCCGCCGTAAGAGACCGGGTCGCCGGAGGGCGGCACACGATCGCCGCCTTCCGCCCTAATGTGCTAGAGGGCGGTCAGCTTGGGGAAGCTGACCGCCTACCAACCTGGCCCGAGTAGGCGCGCACAGGTTGCTCCCGCGCGCTACTCCGAGCAGGCCGTCGAGGGTGCCCACACACCCTTGACTCCGCGACGTGCCTTGCAGGCTCCCGCCGCCGCGTTTCGCGGAAGACTCACGTCCCCGTGTCTCGCGGCCAGTGGCGGTCGAGGAGGAGCACCGTGAGGTTTTAGTGGGTATTGGGATTGGCCTTCAGCCGGTCCACGAGTCCCACATAACCCGCTCGAGTCCCCACTCGGGCCGGTATCCGTCAAAAGGCCTTGGTGAAAGTTCCTTTAAGGTTTCCCGATCTGCTGGCAACCTTCCTTATCACCGCTAGGCTGTCCACCACCTGATTTTGTAGGTCAGACGCAAGTATGGCTTCGTCCTGCTCTTTCTCGGATGGTAGAGACATGTCCGAGAGCCTGGAGCTAGCCCTGGCCAGTACGGCCGCAGCGCTGTCAGACACCTCCTGTTCTGACCTCAGCGGCAACTCCTTCCTTTCTGCCTCACCGAGACCTTTCCGTCTCCTCATGGCAACCACTTTTGGCGCCGGTCTATCTGGCTCTCCTTCACCAGAAGACCCCGACTGATCGATCGGCTTCCGAGGCCTCTTCCGCCTGTCCTTCAGGTATTGTGCCCGTGTCCTTGACTTCTCTGACACCATCGACACAAAACTTTCAGTATCTGAGTCCTTTGACTCCAACACTCCCCACAACCGTCCATATGATGATCCGGACCCTCGTCTCGACCTGACACTACCGACAGTCGACATTCCGTCATCAACGTCCAATCTGGTCAGAACCACTCTCGGCTCCTTCCACACTCCTACGTTCTGGCCATCACCAACTGACCCCTGCGCAGCGACACTCGAAACAGACACTCTTCGAGACGCCGCAACAACACCGACAACTTCCTCCGCCTTAAGCACATCTACTCCTCCCTTCTCAGGCAACATCACATCGCCGCCCTTCTCGGGCTCAACACACTCCACTTCACCGTTTTGGTTTTTTGTTTTTAGAAATTCCATGTTGTTCCCACGAGTGTGGGGGAAAAACGGTCCATCCGAGCAGTGCCCCCTGTACTCGGATAAGCCTATTACGCCAGGGTGTCGGCCGGTACCCTGACGGGACCAGCAGTAGCAACTGATCTCCCCATCAGCCATAAACCCCTCGCGCTGCTTCGCCGCTTGGGTTGGGGTAATTTTTATAGAGGTTTTCTTCCTCACAGCCCGGCCGGTAAAGGCAAGGCCCTCGGTTCCACTCCTGATTACGAGACATGACCGCAACCAAGAGTGGAGTTCCGATATATTCGGCGCAGGCACATCACTGCACCTGCGTGGCGGTAGGGTGAGTACACACCACGCCCTCCGGTTCCTCACACTGTGACCTCTGCATGACAGAGGACACGCGGAGAACCACGTCGGATTATTAGCCAGCGAGCAATCATTACCCAAGGACGAATCCTGTGGACACCAATTACTCGCCGCCCAGGGTGCACCGACCCGCACACTGTTCGTCCCCCCCGAATGACAAGCATTCGAGAAAGGGCCAACAGCGAACGAACACACGAGGAGGTTATCCGACCAAGCACCTCAACCTAACCTAACCTTTTTTTTTTTTTTTTTATTTTTAAATCCTTTTACGGATACCGGCCCGAGTGGGGACTCGAGCGGGTTATGTGGGACTCGTGGACCGGCTGAAGGCCAATCCCAATACCCACTAAAACCTCACGGTGCTCCTCCTCGACCGCCACTGGCCGCGAGACACGGGGACGTGAGTCTTCCACGAAACGCGGCGGCGAGAGCCTGCAAGGCACGTCGCGGAGTCAAGGGTGTGTGGGCACCCTCGACGGCCTGCTCGGAGTAGCGCGCGGGAGCAACCTGTGCGCGCCTACTCGGGCCAGGTTGGTAGGCGGCCAGCTTTGTAGGGAACATTACTTATTCTAAATTAATATTATTACATTTACTAAAATCATCCGCACGCAGCGCATTGGAACAATTCAAACCTGTTCCGAGTTTTTGTGCTATGCGTGTCGTAGGCTGCTAGCTAGCATCGCCACGTTTAAAGAGTCGGCTAGAATCGCTTGCGACAATCACTTGTGTATCCATTGCTCTCTTAGCTTGCATTCAATTCTCAACCTTAACTTCTTGCTATTACGTGCTAGTTTAGCTTGTATTTTCTATTGGTATTTATTTAAATTTCTTTATTTCCTTCTGTGATCATTTTCTCTTCACGTATCTGTGAGTTAAATAAATTTGGACAATTTCTCCACAAAAATTGGATTTTTAATTTTACTCATTTAGTGTAAAATAAATAAGATCATATTAAATAGTGGTATCACATCTCAACCCCTATATTGGTGACCCCTAAATTGGTGAGCACTACAATAAATACCTACGTTTACTGCTGGCAAGAAGATTTAAAACGGCAGGAGGCCATTTTAACGACCTTGGCAAGTGACCGCTGATACAAGATGGAGGACGCGACTACATCCAACGTGTGCAGAATTGGCGTGCGTATTCCACCATTCTGGCCGGAAGAACCAGCCCTTTGGTTTTCACAAATTGAAGGTCAGTTTGCTTTATCTAATATAACAAGTGATACTACAAAATTTTATTACGTTGCCGCTCAGTTAGATAATCAATTTGCTGTCGAGGTGAAGGATATTATCATTTCTCCTCCCGAGACGGATAAATACATCACTCTTAAAACGCAACTGATTAAAAGATTGTCTGCGTCTCAAGAAAAGAAAGTGATGCAGTTGCTGAGGCACGAGCAGCTAGGTGATCGCAAGCCATCACAGTTTCTGCGATACATGCAAGATCTTGCGGGTTCATCTGTCCCCAAGGATTTTTTAAAAACATTATGGTCGAGTAGGTTACCACAAAACATTCAAACGGTTATAGCTTCACAGCCTGATCTGCCTATCGAAAAATTAGCTGACCTGGCAGACAAAGTGCATGAGATAGCACCCTCATCACCACAGGTCGCAAGCACATCTGCGATGGCCACACCCCCTGCATCTTCCATGTTGGAAGAAATGGCCAAGCAGATCCAACTCCTGACCAAGCAGGTATCGGAACTCTCGACCCACGTACGTCACAACTCGGTCTCATCAAAATTTAAAGAGCGTTCCCGGAGCCATTCCAGACATCGCAGGAAGTCGACTACCCAGCAAAAATGTTGGTACCATTTTAAATTTGGTTCAAATGCTAAAAAATGTGTGCAGCCATGTAGTTACGGAGAGTCGGAAAACTCTCTGGGCAGCCGGAAGTAGCGGCCAACGTCTGCCCTTTACCTACAGGCCGTCTTTTCATTACCGACCGTATTTCAACAATGCTTTTCCTCATTGATACTGGCTCGGATCTCTGCGTTTTTCCACGGTTGGCTACCAAGGCGCCCTGTACCAAGACAAAGTATGAACTCATGGCGGCGAACGGTACAGTCATTCATACTTACGGTCCTACATTGTTACACTTAGACCTAGGACTAAAGCGTACTTTCACCTGGAAATTTACCATCGCTGATGTTTCAAAGCCCATTATCGGCGTAGATTTTTTGATATTTTACAATCTTCTTGTAGATTGCAGATGTCAGCGACTCGTCGATGGAAATACCACTCTGTCAGTGCAAGCAATAAAAGAAAATATCTCCGATGACCTTGCGTCAGTCAAAGCCATTTCGGGAGAATCAAAATACCATCAGCTGCTTCATGAGTTTCCAGAGGTAACGAGACCATCAGGTACGTCTTCCTTACCTAAGCATAATACCGTGCATTACATCAAAACCATTTGCGGATCACCGGTTACCAGTAGACCTCGTCGTTTAGACCCAGTTAGACTGAAAGCAGCCAAAAAAGAATTTGACGATATGCTGTCACAGGGAACTGCCCGCTCCTCTAACAGTTCGTGGTCGTCCGCTCTGCACTTAGTTAAGAAGAAGGACGACGGATGGAGACCATGTGGTGATTATAGGGCACTCAATGCTCGCACAGTACCTGACAGGTATCCGATACGCCATATCCAGTATTTTTCCTACCAACTCTCTGGTTGTACAGTATTTTCAACTATCGATCTAGTCAAGGCGTACAATCAAATACCAGTACACGTCAATGATATCCACAAAACAGCCATTATAACTCCTTTTGGACTTTTCGAGTTCCCGTACATGACCTACGGACTGCGCAATGCAGCACAAACCTTTCAGAGGTTCATGGACGAAGTGCTACGTGATTTTGATGACTTTTGTTTTGGTTACTTAGACGACATTTTGGTATTTTCCAGTTCTGAAGAACAACATCAGCGCCACATCAGACTACTCTTCACCAGGCTCAAAGAGTATGGTGTTTTGATAAACACATCCAAGTGTGTCTTCGGGCAGCGACAGGTAAAATTTCTTGGTTACCTAGTGTCAGATTCTGGGACTCAACCTTTAGAGACGAACGTAAAGAGCATACAGGAGTGCAATGTGCCGAAAACTGCTAAGGAATTACGACGTTTCCTCGGTATGTTCAATTTTTATCGGCGTTTTATTCCCGACGCCGCAAATATCCAAGCACCATTAGATGCTGCGCTTCTAGGACCTAAGATGAAAGGAGCTAAGCCGATCACTATGACACCGGAGATGATGGAAGCCTTTCAAAAATGTATGACTTGTTTATCTCAAGCCACATTACTGGCTCACCCAGATCCTTCTGCAGAGCTAGCTATTGCCACTGATGCTTCTGATGTCGGAATTGGAGCAGTTCTTCAACAACGTGTTAATAACGTATGGCAACCTCTTGGTTTCTTTTCTAAAAAATTAACATCTGCGCAGAAGAAGTATAGTCCTTACGACAGAGAACTGTTAGCCATTTATGAAGCCATTAAATATTTTCGACACATGGTTGAGGCTCGAAACTTCGTGATTCACACGGATCATAAACCTCTCACATATGCATTCAACATTAACAGGGAGAAATGCTCACCGCGCCAATATCGGTACTTTGATTATATTTCTCAGTTCACAACTATTATTCAATACTTACCAGGACGTTTGAACGTAGTGGCTGATACTCTGTCACGACTGGAAGAGGTGAGTCGATCTATCGATTACCAGGCTCTAGCACTTGCTCAAGATACTGATCCTGAACTGCTAGGTCTGCTTCAAAAAGGCTCATCGTTAAAACTGGTTAAGGTAGATTTGCCACACTGTAACCAGAAGTTATACTGTGACGTATCAATGTCTTCTCCGCGCCCGTTCATTACTGAGAAGTTTCGCCGACAAGTTTTTGAAACTTCACACAGCTTGAGCCATCCTGGTAGGACAGCTACAGTGCGGCTGGTTACACAGAGATTCGTATGGCCAGGGATTCGCAAAGACTGTAGAGAGTGGACACGAGAGTGTGTACTTTGTCAAAAGAGCAAAGTTCACCGTCATACCCTTGCTCCCTTATCCTCAATTCCAACTCCTACATCGAGGTTTGCACACATCCACCTCGACATCGTCGGACCTTTAACTATTTCGTCTGATTTCAGATATTGCCTTACTGTCATCGACCGTTTCACACGATGGCCTGAGGCATTCCCACTTAAGGACATCACAGCTGATTCCTGTGCTGCCGCTCTTCTCTCTGGTTGGATAGCAAGATTTGGCTGCCCTCTTCGAATTACAACCGACAGGGGTCGTCAATTCGAGTCGCATCTCTTCAAGGCACTATCAGCCATGGTTGGTGCACATCACTTTACGACTACTTTGTATCATCCAGCTTCCAACGGCTTGATCGAGAGACTCCATCGGCAGCTGAAGGCAGCTATCATGTGCCATCCCTCTTCGACCTGGACGGAAGCACTTCCCTTAGTGCTGCTGGGCATCCGTAGCGCTTGGAAGGATGACATTCAGGCTTCAGCGGCTGAGCTGGTCTACGGGGAGCCCCTTCGACTTCGGGCAAGAAATTGCCCTGGAAGTCACCTTTCACCCTCGGAAGATTATAGGACAGCAGATAGCACAAATCTGGTCACTCGTCTTCGTGCTCGTATGGCACGACTCTCACCGAAGCCCACGTCATGGCATAGGACAGGTCCTTTTTATATGCCAGCTGACCTTGCAGAGACAACACATGTTTTTTTACGGTAGGACCACGTCCGCAAACCACTGGAACCACCTTATGCAGGCCCATACAAGGTTCTCAAGAGGACTCCTAAATATTTCAAAATAGACATATGTGGTAAGCCTAATAACGTTAGTGTGGACAGGATCAAGCCCGCATATGTTACGCGAGAGGCCGTTCCTGCATCAAAGAGGATAATAACAGCACCAAAGGCTATCTCTCAATCTGACGTGGAGCAGACACTTGAGAGGCGGACAAGAAGCGGAAGAAGAGTCAAGTTTCCAGACTACTATCGCCCTTAACCAGGTCTCTGGGGGGGAGTACTGTAGGGAACATTACTTATTCTAAATTAATATTATTACATTTACTAAAATCATCCGCACGCAGCGCATTGGAACAATTCAAACCTGTTCCGAGTTTTTTTGCTATGCGTGTCGTAGGCTGCTAGCTAGCATCGCCACGTTTAAAGAGTCGGCTAGAATCGCTTGCGACAATCACTTGTGTATCCATTGCTCTCTTAGCTTGCATTCAATTCTCAACCTTAACTTCTTGCTATTACGTGCTAGTTTAGCTTGTATTTTCTATTGGTATTTATTTAAATTTCTTTATTTCCTTCTGTGATCATTTTCTCTTCACGTATCTGTGAGTTAAATAAATTTGGACAATTTCTCCACAAAAATTGGATTTTTAATTTTACTCATTTAGTGTAAAATAAATAAGATCATATTAAATAGTGGTATCACATCTCAACCCCTATAGCTTCCCCAAGCTGAACGCCCTCTAGCACATTAGGGCGAAAGGCGGCGATCGTGTGCTGCCCTCCGGCGACCCGGTCTCTTACGGTGGATGGCGACTTCGGCAAAAGCCTCCCTCGCCCGTTCCGCCGACTCCTTCTCGAGCACCACTGCCTCGCAGAAGGATGAGACCGCATCCCACGACGTCTCGCTGCCGGCCATAGCCTTGACCACGGCTTGTCACGCCACTTACCGCCAGCACCTTCCCGCGCATTCCCGCGCGTTGGAAAAAATCGGTTTTCGCCACTTACCGCCGGCACCTTCCCGCGGGTTGGAAAAAATCGGTTTTCGCCACTTACCGCCGGCACCTTACCGCGCATTCCCGCGGGTTGGAAAAAATCGGTTTTCGTCACGCTTGCGACAATCACTTGTGTATCCATTGCTCTCTTAGCTTGCATTCAATTCTCAACCTTAACTTCTTGCTATTACGTGCTAGTTTAGCTTGTATTTTCTATTGGTATTTATTTAAATTTCTTTATTTCCTTCTGTGATCATTTTCTCTTCACGTATCTGTGAGTTAAATAAATTTAGACAATTTCTCCACAAAAATTGGATTTTTAATTTTACTCATTTAGTGTAAAATAAATATTACATCTACTATCAGATCATTTTACAAGATATGCATATATTTTAACATCAAGTACTCAAAATGCAAATGATTTCATTAGACTAGTAAAAAGCTGTGCAGAACCTGACCACATTGGCGTAATTCTTTCAGATCAATACCCCGGAATCAATTCAAAAGAATTAAAAAAATTTTTAGATGACAAAAATATTCCCATAATTTTTACAGCTGTGAACTCGCCCTTCTCAAATGGCTTAAATGAAAGACTGAATCAAACGTTAGTTAATAGAATCAGATGCAAGATTAACGAAAATAATACAAAAATAGCATGGACAACTATAGCACATCATTGTGTTAGAAACTAAAATGAAACTATACACTCTGTCACAGGATTTCCTCCAAAATATTTGTTAAATGGCACAGATGTCACTATTTTGCGAAATGAACTTAAACTAAAAAAGACAGAATATGATCTTACTAAAGATAGAGAAAAAGCTCTGGAAAATACAATCAAGTCTCATAATTATAACAAAGTGATTTATGATAAAAATAGAAAACATATAGATTTAAAAGTTGGTGACATTGTTTTTGTGGACAATGGAAATAAATTAAATAGAAGGAAACTTGATGAATTGCGAAGCGGTCCCTATCAAATCATGGAAAAAATATCAAACTCAATTTTTAAGATAAATACTGGTCATAAAAAAT
Source organism: Heliconius melpomene rosina (assembly GCF_056956725.1). Taxonomy (NCBI): domain Eukaryota; kingdom Metazoa; phylum Arthropoda; class Insecta; order Lepidoptera; family Nymphalidae; genus Heliconius; species Heliconius melpomene. Next base: position 9,883,737 of record NC_140390.1, on the reverse strand, counting down.
CTGAATCAAATTTTTTCCACATTTCAAAAATTACTCCAATGCCTCTGCTTGAGGAACCTACTTTGGGAGGGAGATGTAAAGACAATTACATGTAATTCTCTTTAATTTTTAATTCCTGGCCATAGACGTAACTACGTCTATGGTTTGAAAAAGATAATCTGTACAAATAGTTAAGCTATACAAAACTGTCAACATAGATCTTTTTAATTAATTTTGCTGAACACGTGTAACATAAAAATTTGTTAGAAGTAATAGACATTAAATGTCGTTTCTTTAACGAGAAACTCAGTGTGTTTTAATTACTACTATAAAATAACATTCACATTATATATAATATTTAATTATATTTCATAAAATTTGCACTGAGACGTTATCCCCTTTCTCCTCATTACATTTTATCCGTAATGTTTCAAAGGTTGTCTGGTGGAGATTGCTTAAAGCAATAAGACCGCCTTTGCATACGTGTTTTTCTTTAAATTTTATTTGTGTTGTTCTTTCTATATATTTCTTTTATGTGTGCAATAAAGTATATTCTATTCTATTCTATTCTAAAATGATTCCTCACCGCTGAAATGCGTAAAAATGCTCAGAAAAAAGAAATGAAGAAAAAAATTTCAGAAATAATAAATAAAATTATTCCTCACCGTAAACCTTTTGATACTATAATAGTATGTTTTCCTTGGAATGTTCTTTCTCGACAAATATCTCGTCATCATTGAAATATAGTTAATAATACGATAATATATCCAATAAATAATAAGTTTATATTAAAATTATGAAATCATTTTACTAAACCAGTTACTAACTCCAATAGCTCCTGTTAAGGGTCAAGGTCTATAGTCAACTAAGTGATAGGGATGATTATGATTAGACATTAATTTACTTCTCTAGAATAAAGAGTTCTTAAAATAGAAATTACATAAGATTGAATAATTGCTACGGCAATTCAAGAATTAATAATAAAATTTGAACAATAATTAAAATAATTAATAAATAATTAAGTATATTAATACCTGTATTACTTAATAAAGTTAAAAGTAAATGACCTGCAATTATATTAGCTGTTAATCGAACTGCTAAAGTTCCAGGTCGAATAATATTACTAATAGTTTCAATTAGTACTATAAAAGGTATTAAAATAGTTGGTGTTCCCTGAGGAATTATATGAATAAATATATGTTGTGTATTATTCAATCATCCATAAATTATAAATCTTAATCATAATGTTAAAGATAATGAAAGGGATATATTAAGATGACTTGTTCTAGTAAAAATATATGGGAATAAACCTAAAAAAATATTAAATAAAATAAAAAAGAATAATGAAATAAAAATAAAAGTTGATCCATTAATTCTATTTGGTCCTAATAAAGTTTTAAATTCATTATGAAGTTTATTAGAAATAAAATTTCATAATAAATAATGACGATTAGGAAAAAATAAGAAAGATAAAGGAATAAATAATAATCCAATAAATGTTCTAATTCAATTAAATGGGAAATTAAATAAATTTGTTGAAGGATCAAAAATTGAAAAAAGATTATTTATCATTTTCAAAAAAATTTTTTGAAATTATTTTTATTAATTTTTTTAAAATTAAAATTATTTTTATAATTAAAAATAAAATAAATTATAATTATAAAACTAATAAAAATAGAAATAAAAAATAATAATGAAATTATTCAATTGATAGGTATTATTTGAGGAATAAAAGAATATTACAAAAAGTAATAATTTAAATTTGACATATTTATGTTATTTATTAACTAATTCTTTATCATTAGAAGTAAATGCTAATTCACTATAAAATGGTTTAAGAGACCAGTACTTGCTTTCAGTCATCTAATGAATAATTATTAATTCAATTAATAAAGTTTTTTATAGGGATTCTTTCAATAACAATAGGTACAAAACTATGATTTGCCCCACAAATTTCAGAACATTGACCATAATAAATTCCAGGACGATTAATAAAAAATCTAGTTTGATTTAATCGTCCTGGATTAGCGTCAATTTTTACTCCTAATGATGGAATTGTTCAAGAGTGAATTACATCTGTAGCTGTAACTAAAATACGAATTTGATTATTTATAGGTAAAATAATTCGATTATCAACATCTAAAAGTCGAAAATTATTTAAATTTTCATTAGATTGAATGAAAAATATATGAATCAAATTTATAGCGGTTGAGATGTGATACCACTATTTAATATGATCTTATTTATTTTACACTAAATGAGTAAAATTAAAAATCCAAATTTTGTGGAGAAATTGTCCAAATTTATTTAACTCACAGATACGTGAAGAGAAAATAATCACAGAAGGAAATAAAGAAATTTAAATAAATACCAATAGAAAATACAAGCTAAACTAGCACGTAATGGCAAGAAGTTAAGGTTGAGAATTGAATGCAAGCTAAGAGAGCAATGGATACACAAGTGAATGTCGCAAGCGATTCTAGCCGACTCTTTAAACGTGGCGATGCTGGCTAGCAGCAAACACGCATAGCAAAAAAACTCGGAACAGGTTTGAATTGTTCCAATGCGCTGCGTGCGGATGATTCTAGTAAATGTAATAATATTAATTTTGAATAAGTAATGTTCCCTACAGTACTCCCCCCCAGAGACCTGGTTAAGGGCGATAGTAGTCTGGAAACTTGACTCTTCTTCCGCTTCTTGTCCGCTTCTCAAGTGTCTGCTCCACGTCAGATTGAGAGATAGCCTTTGGTGCTGTTATTATCCTCTTTGATGCAGGAACGGCCTCTCTCGTAACATATGCGGGCTTGATCCTGTCCACACTAACGTTATTAGGCTTACCACATATGTCTATTTTGAAATATTTAGGAGTCCTCTTGAGAACCTTGTATGGGCCTGCATAAGGTGGTTCCAGTGGTTTGCGGACGTGGTCCTGCCGTAAAAAAACATGTGTTGTCTCTGCAAGGTCAGCTGGCATATAAAAAGGACCTGTCCTATGCCATGACGTGGGTTTCGGTGAGAGTCGTGCCATACCAGCACGAAGACGAGTGACCAGATTTGTGATATCTGCTGTCCTGTAATCCTCCGAGGGTGCAAGAAATTGCCCTGGAAGTCGAAGGGGCTCCCCGTAGACCAGCTCAGCCGCTGAAGCCTGAATATCATCCTTCCAAGCGCTACGGATGCCCAGCAGCACTAAGGGAAGTGCTTCCGTCCAGGTCGAAGAGGGATGGCACATGATAGCTGCCTTCAGCTGACGATGGAGTCTCTCGATCAAGCCGTTGGAAGCTGGATGATACGAAGTAGTCGTAAAGTGATGTGCACCAACCATGGCTGATAGTGCCTTGAAGAGATGCGACTCGAATTGCCGACCCCTATCGGTTGTAATTCGAAGAGGGCAACCAAATCTTGCTATCCAACCAGAGAGAAGAGCGGCAGCACAGGAATCAGCTGTGATGTCCTTAAGTGGGAATGCCTCAGGCCATCGTGTGAAACGGTCGATGACAGTAAGGCAATATCTGAAATCAGACGAAATAGTTAAAGGTCCGACGATGTCGAGGTGGATGTGTGCAAACCTCGATGTAGGAGTTGGAATTGAGGATAAGGGAGCAAGGGTATGACGGTGAACTTTGCTCTTTTGACAAAGTACACACTCTCGTGTCCACTCTCTACAGTCTTTGCGAATCCCTGGCCATACGAATCTCTGTGTAACCAGCCGCACTGTAGCTGTCCTACCAGGATGGCTCAAGCTGTGTGAAGTTTCAAAAACTTGTCGGCGAAACTTCTCAGTAATGAACGGGCGCGGAGAAGACATTGATACGTCACAGTATAACTTCTGGTTACAGTGTGGCAAATCTTTTTTTTTTTTTTTTTTAACGTGAGGAAATCCTTTTACGGATACCGGCCCGAGTGGGGACTCGAGCGGGTTATGTGGGACTCGCGGACTTGGCAGATGTAGGCCGTCCGCATACCCACTAAAACCTCACGGTGCTCCTCCTCGACCGCCACTGGCCGCGAGACGCGGGGACTAGAATCGTCCACGAATCGCGGCGGCGGGAGCCTGCAAGGCACGTCGCGGAGTCAAGGGTGTGTGGGCACCCTCGACGGCCTGCTCGGAGTAGCGCGCGGGAGCGACCTGCGCGCGCCTACTCGGGCCAGGTTGGTAGGCAGCCAGCTTCCCCAAGCTGACCGCCCTCTGGCACATTAGGGCGGAAGGCGGCGATCGTATGCCGCCTTCCGGCGACCCGGTCTCTTACGGCGGATGGCGACTTCGGCAATAGCCTCCCTCGCCCGTTCCGCCGACTCCTTCTCGAGCACCACTGCCTCGCAGAAGGATGAGACCGCGTCCCACGACGTCTCGCTACCGGCCATGGCCTTGACCACGGCCGGCAGGGAAAGGTCGTCCCCGATGACGTCGCGCAAAGCGCGACGTTGAGACGCCCAGGCTGTGCACACCTCCAACGTGTGCTGGGCCGTCTCGTCGAGGCAGTCGTCGCAGTGGTGGCAGCGAGCGTCGGGCTCCCTCCCAGCGATCCGACACAGGTAACCCCCGAAGCAACCATGCCCCGTGAGCACCTGTGTGGTGCGGAAGGTTAGGACGCCGTGACGCCGCGCTAACCACTGGCGGAAAACTGGACGAACCGCCTCGATCGTCAACCGGCCGGCAGATGGTGTCGCCAGCCGGGATTCCCACATTCTTACCGCGGTTTCCCGCGCCTCCTCCGTGCGTGCCTGACTTGCTGGTTCCCCGGACACTAGGCCTCGACGCCGGCAATAGACCGACGCCAGAGACAGAGCATCCAGATCCCACGGCATGACTCCAGCCAGCACGCACGCCACCTCACCGGAGATGGTCCGGTACCCCCGTATCGCCCGGATGGCCATCACCCTCTGCGCACGTCGCAGCAGAGTGATGTTGTGCCGATCCAGGGCGTCCGCCCATACAGGAGCACCATAGAGCGCCATCGATCGGACCACTCCGGTGTACAGCCGACGGCTAGAGGCGCTCGGCCCATCGACGTTGGGCAAAAGGCGCGCCAATGCCGCCGCTGTCTTCAACAGTTTCGGGGCCAAGGATGTAAAGTGGCCCCGAAAACTCCACCGACCATCCAGAACAAGTCCGAGGTACCTCATGCTCCTCTTGACGTCAATATTGACGCCACCGACAACGATGTGGGCATCTGCTGGTGGGCCCTTTCGAGGAGCGTGGAAGTATAACGCCTCGGACTTGTTGAGGGAGACCTCCAAACCCAGCCGCTTTATTCGGCCGACGACCTCCGCCACTCCAGCCGTCGCGAGGACCGCCGCCTCCCGATAGGTCCTCTGCTTCGCCAAGACCAGCGTGTCATCGGCGTAACAGAGGACCTTTATCCCCCTCAGGGTGCCGCCCCGCAGCACCCAGTCGTACCCGATGTTCCAGAGGATCGGACCCAGCACCGATCCTTGTGGAACACCGGCCGACACCACAAACTCCTCCCAACCTCCTCCAGGAGCCGGAAAGGTCACAGACCTCCCGGACAGGTAAGCCCCGATGACGCGGCGCAGGTATGGAGGCACACGATGGTATAACAGTGCCTCCTTTATGCAGGGCCATGGCAGGGAGTTGAAGGCGTTGGCGATGTCTAAAGACACCGCCAAGACTCCATCGCCTCGGGCCACCGCATCCTGCGCATAGGACTTTACCTCCAGTATGGCATCGACCGTCGATCGCCCCCTGCGGAAACCATACTGGTGGTCCGAGAGGTCCGGACCTGTCCCCTCCAAATGGTGTTGTAGCCTCCTGGCTACAACACGCTCGAAGAGCTTGGCGATCTCGCTCAAGAGCACGATGGGCCTATAGGCGGAGGCTGAATCCGCCGGGCGACCCTCCTTCTTGATGAGGACTAACCTGCCTGTCTTCCACCGCTGTGGAATTATGGCTTGAGCCAGACAGACAGTGAATAGTCCTCGCACTCTGGGCCCTAAGGTGTTGAGGGCCAGAGTTAGCGCCCGGCCGGGAATGCCGTCCAAGCCCGGGGCGGTGCTCTTGAGCCGAGATCGGCGAATAACTTCTTCGAGCTCCTCCTCCTCCACTGGTGGTGTGACGCTGTCTTCGTCCTCCTCCTCCTCACGCACTGCAGGGCGGGCCATACTGGGTGGTGCAAAACTGGCCCGCTGCGGGAATAGCGACGACAGAACCCCTCGGAGTACGTCCGGTTGGAGTGTCTGCGTCAGTGGTGGTGCCCAAGCCCGTAACCTACCGAGCACCATTCGGTAAGGTGTGCCGTACGGGTCTTGGTCTATCCCCGCGATCAACCGGTCGTGCGACTCGCCTTTCACACGACCGATCTCCTCCTGCAGCTGCGTTCTCGCCTCGACATAGACACGGTACAGTCGGTCTTCCTCCTCCTGCACCTTCTGTACCCGTCTGCGATAGTGGCTGTACTGGCGTCTCGCCGCAACGCAGGTGTTACGCAGTTGCGCGATCTCCCACGACCACCAGTACACTTGCCGCCGTTGAGGGCGGCGCCCGGAACGGGGCATTGACGCGTCACAGATACGCGTCAGCGCCCCCTGCGCCCAGGATGCGGCGTCTTCTGCAGACGCCAAGCTCTGGGGCAGCCAGGATTCCACTATCGCGGCCTCCTCCAACAACTCCCTGTCGAGACGACCCAGTTGCCACCGCGGTCCGTACTCTCGCGAGTTTGGACTGGGGGCTGGTTGCACCGCAGGATGTGTGGAGATCTCGTACAAGATGTAGAGGTGATCCGAGAGAGTCTCCACATCATCCAGCACTCGCCAGCCCCGAACACGACACGCTAGGGCCGGGCTCGCGAACGAAACGTCCACGACGGATCCGCCCAGCCTTCGCACACACGTGTTCTTGGTCCCTCGGTTGAGCACAGACAAACCGGTGGCAACAACCCACTCCGACAGCGTCACACCACGCACATCCGTCGTTGCGGAGCCCCACACGCTGGACTTCGCGTTGAAATCGCCCGCGACCACCACTTCCGCCGGACGAAATCGCTCTACCATTTCCCCCAATCGTATAAGGAACTCTTCAAACTCCGCGAGAGTTCGATTGGGGGAAAAGTAGACCCCTACGACAACTAGGTCGCCGACAAGTGCTGCGACGCATCCCGCACCCCTCTCTACTCGTGAGAAGGGCGGAGAGCCCGCTGCGACCTGGGTGATAATAGTCACCACCCCGGTGTTGTCGGCTACCCAGTTGTCTCTGTCGGGAACGCTGTAGGGCTCCGAAACAACCGCCACCTGGATAGACCACTGCGCCAAGCTTTGGACCAATAAGTCCTGGGCCCTGGCACAGTGGTTAATATTCGCCTGCAGCACACGGAGAGCCATTATTGGTCTTCCATGTGCTGCGCCTCCTCTCGCCCAAGTGGGGCGTCTGGTTTGCCCGCTGGTGGCCCATTTCCTCCCTTCCTGCCGCTCCTCCTCTTCCTCGAGGTGCTGGCTTTCGCACATATGGCGCTTCCCACTGTATGGTCTGCGGGCTGTTCTGCCGCCACGCAAACCGGGCAGTGAGGTGCCGCCGAGCACTGATTTTGTTTGTGCCCAGGTTGTCCGCACCTGAAACACTGCTGGCTCCTATCATGTGCACTGCTGCACTTCGCCGCCACGTGACCAATTTCGTGGCAGCGATAGCAGCGCAGGGCTCGCTGTTGCAGCAGTTGCACACGCGCTGAAACGAAGCCCACTAGGAGCCTCGACCCGCTGACCTTCTTCGCTGCCATAATAGGGCAGCGAACCCACACTGTGCCCAGACCATTTCTGTCCTGCCGGATCTCCCCTGCCTTCACCGACCCTTCGTCACATCCGCCAACTCGGCTTATAGCCTGCACCACCTCCTCCGAAGTGGCAGAGTCATCCAGGCCACTGACCCGCAACTCTGCGCACTTCACTGGTCTTGCAACCAAAACCTCGCCGGAGTCTAGCACCCCACGCAGCCGCTGAGCTAGGGTATCCGCCTTTTCGCTACTATTGGCGCCAGGTAGCTCCAGAACCCTGGCACCAGTAGAGGCGACTCTAAGACGCAAGTCAGAGATGCCCAGGTCTTCTAACTTTATCGCCTGCTTTACTTGTGACAGCACGTCTTTGTATGTCAACTCCTTGTTGACGGCTGCCGGCTGCAGAGTCAGCGTCACCGCCGCCGATCGCGGGGGGCGCAACTTGGGCTGCTTGGCAGACTTCTTCGCCTTCGTCTGCTTCCCACTAGGGACTACAGCCGCCTTCTTTTTGCCCTTGCGCACCACCACGCTCCAGCCCTCATTCAAATCGGCAGGAGTGGGAGGCAGCGGACGGGGCTCCACAGACGCCGCTATCTTTCCTCCCGTTTTGCCTTTCCCTTTCTTTGGGCCCTGTTTTTGCTTTGGGCCTGGATTGGCAGGCGCGACTAGGGTCGTCACAGTGGGCTCAGCCACCACCACTGAGACGGCCGCCTGTCGCCTTCTGTCCGCCGCTAAAGGAGGACGAACTGGCTTTGCTGGTAGGAGCCTGTCCTCCAGCGCCGCCAGCCGCGTATTAAGCAATGTGCCCACCTGCACCATTACCGTATGCGCCACGTCGTCCTCCTTTTTCTTCTCTTCGTGTCCCTGTCGCTGTGTCCTTGATCGTTCTAATTCCTCTCTCATCAAGGACAGCTCATTAGTTAGACGGCTATTGGCCGCCCGCAACTGCGTCACCTCCTCGTTTGCCGTCTTATTGGCCAAAACTTCCACGGCCATACTAATGGCGCCGGCGGCCTGCTTAAGGGCTTTTGTAAAAGTGCCCTTAAGATTGCCGGATCTGCAGGCGACTTTGTTGATAATGGACAAGCTGTCCTTGACCTGGTGCTGCAGATCTTGCACCAGTTGGCCACTTACACTAGGTCTCGCCGAGTCGGAGAAATCCGAGAGCCTGGAGCTTGCCCTGGACTGCACCGACTCCATCATCCCCTCGACCTCTTCCTCCGCTTGTAGCCGAAGCTCCTCTCGCCGAACCGAACTTAACTTGGCCTTCGGCTTTTCTCTCTCTCCGCCACTTTCCGAAGAGCCGGAGCGGGTCTTCTTGCTCCTCGGCCTCTTCCGATACTTGCGGTCTCTCCGCATCTCCTCAGTTTGTGGCTCTATGGAGACACAACTATCTGCCCCCGACTCAGTGGCCGCCCAGAAACGGCCACGTGAGGATGTTGAGCCCGACCTGGACCTTCCGCTGACAATGGAGGCGATTTCCGCCACGTCCAGCCGCTCTATCACCACTCTCGCGTCTTTTACGCCACTAGCTCCACTTACAGGCGCAGAAGCCAGTTTACCGCCGCCTATAAAAGGCACAACGCCTTCTACTCCGCCCATCTCGGGCACTATCACACCACCGCCCTCCTCGGGCCCCACCACATCTTCAATTTGGTTTTTAGGTTTTAAATCTTCCATATTGTTCCCACGAGCGTGGGGGAAAAACGGTCCATCCGAGCAGTGCCCCCTGTACTCGGATAAGCCTATTACGCCAGGGTGTCGGCCGGTACCCTGGCGGGACCAGCAGTAGCGACTGATCTCCCCATCAGCCATGAACCCCTCGCGCTGCTTCGCCGCTTGGGTTGGGGTAATTTTTTATAGAGGTTTTCTTCCTCGCAGCCCGGCCGGTAAAGGCAAGGCCCTCGGTTCCACTCCTGATTACGAGACATGACCGCAAACAAGAGTGGAGTTCCGATATATTCGGCGCAGGCACATCACTGCACCTGCGTGGCGGTAGGGTGAGTACACACCACGCGCGCCCTCCGGTTCCTCACACTGTGTACTCTGCATGACAGAGGACACGCGGAGAACCACGTCGGATTATTAGCCAGCTAGCAATCATTACCCAAGGACGAATCCTGTGGGCACCAATTACTAGCCGCCCAGGGTGCACCGGCCCGCAACACTGTTCGTCCCCCCCGAATGACAAGCATTTGAGAAAGGGCCAACAGCGAGCGAACACACGAGGAGGTTATCCGACCAAGCACCCCAGTGTGGCAAATCTACCTTAACCAGTTTTAACGATGAGCCTTTTTGAAGCAGACCTAGCAGTTCAGGATCAGTATCTTGAGCAAGTGCTAGAGCCTGGTAATCGATAGATCGACTCACCTCTTCCAGTCGTGACAGAGTATCAGCCACTACGTTCAAACGTCCTGGTAAGTATTGAATAATAGTTGTGAACTGAGAAATATAATCAAAGTACCGATATTGGCGCGGTGAGCATTTCTCCCTGTTAATGTTGAATGCATATGTGAGAGGTTTATGATCCGTGTGAATCACGAAGTTTCGAGCCTCAACCATGTGTCGAAAATATTTAATGGCTTCATAAATGGCTAACAGTTCTCTGTCGTAAGGACTATACTTCTTCTGCGCAGATGTTAATTTTTTAGAAAAGAAACCAAGAGGTTGCCATACGTTATTAACACGTTGTTGAAGAACTGCTCCAATTCCGACATCAGAAGCATCAGTGGCAATAGCTAGCTCTGCAGAAGGATCTGGGTGAGCCAGTAATGTGGCTTGAGATAAACAAGTCTTACATTTTTGAAAGGCTTCCATCATCTCCGGCGTCATAGTGATCGGCTTAGCTCCTTTCATCTTAGGTCCTAGAAGCGCAGCATCTAATGGTGCTTGGATATTTGCGGCATCGGGAATAAAACGCCGATAAAAATTGAACATACCGAGGAAACGTCGTAATTCCTTAGCAGTTTTCGGCACACTGCACTCCTCTATGCTCTTTACGTTCGTCTCTAAAGGTTGAGTCCCAGAACCTGACACTAGGTAACCAAGAAATTTTACCTGTCGCTGCCCGAAGACTCACTTGGATGTGTTTATCAAAACACCATACTCTTTGAGCCTGGTGAAGAGTAGTCTGATGTGGCGCTGATGTTGTTCTTCAGAACTGGAAAATACCAAAATGTCGTCTAAGTAACCAAAACAAAAGTCATCAAAATCACGTAGCACTTCGTCCATGAACCTCTGAAAGGTTTGTGCTGCATTGCGCAGTCCGTAGGTCATGTACGGGAACTCGAAAAGTCCAAAAGGAGTTATAATGGCTGTTTTGTGGATATCATTGACGTGTACTGGTATTTGATTGTACGCCTTGACTAGATCGATAGTTGAAAATACTGTACAACCAGAGAGTTGGTAGGAAAAATCCTGGATATGGCGTATCGGATACCTGTCAGGTACTGTGCGAGCATTGAGTGCCCTATAATCACCACATGGTCTCCATCCGTCGTCCTTCTTCTTAACTAAGTGCAGAGCGGACGACCACGAACTGTTAGAGGAGCGGGCAGTTCCCTGTGACAGCATATCGTCAAATTCTTTTTTGGCTGCTTTCAGTCTAACTGGGTCTAAACGACGAGGTCTACTGGTAACCGGTGGTCCGGGAATGGTTTTGATGTAATGCACGGTATTATGCTTAGGTAAGGAAGACGTACCTGATGGTCTCGTTACCTCTGGAAACTCATGAAGCAGCTGATGGTATTTTGATTCTCCCGAAATGGCTTTGACTGACGCAAGGTCATCGGAGATATTTTGTTTTATTGCTTGCACTGACAGAGTGGTATTTCCATCGACGAGTCGCTGACATCTGCAATCTACAAGAAGATTGTAAAATATCAAAAAATCTACGCCGATAATGGGCTTTGAAACATCAGCGATGGTAAATTTCCAGGTGAAAGTACGTTTCAGTCCTAGGTCTAAGTGCAATAATGTAGGACCGTAAGTATGAATGACTGTACCGTTCGCCGCCATAAGTTCATACTTTGTCTTGGTACAGGGCGCCTTGGTAGCCAACCGTGGAAAAACGCAGAGATCCGAGCCAGTATCAATGAGGAAAAGCATTTTTGAAATACGGTCGGTAATGAAAAGACGGCCTGTAGGTAAAGGGCAGACGTTGGCCGCTACTTCCGGCTGCCCAGAGAGTTTTCCGACTCTCCGTAACTACATGGCTGCACACATTTTTTAGCATTTGAACCAAATTTAAAATGGTACCAACATTTTTGCTGGGTAGTCGACTTCCTGCGATGTCTGGAATGGCTCCGGGAACGCTCTTTAAATTTTGATGAGACCGAGTTGTGACGTACGTGGGTCGAGAGTTCCGATACCTGCTTGGTCAGGAGTTGGATCTGCTTGGCCATTTCTTCCAACATGGAGGATGCAGGGGGTGTGGCCATCGCAGATGTGCTTGCGACCTGTGGTGATGAGGGTGCTATCTCATGCACTTTGTCTGCCAGGTCAGCTAATTTTTCGATAGGCAGATCAGGCTGTGAAGCTATAACCGTTTGAATGTTTTGTGGTAACCTACTCGACCATAATGTTTTTAAAAAATCCTTGGGGAAAGATGAACCCGCAAGATCTTGCATGTATCGCAGAAACTGTGATGGCTTGCGATCACCTAGCTGCTCGTGCCTCAGCTATTCAATTCAGTTAAATTCAGTTGAAACTGGTGTCGATCGTTCGGGCTTCGAGGGGCCTTCAAGGTGGTATACAACCCGCGGGAATGCGCGGGAAGGTGCCGGCGGTTAGTGGCGAAAACCGATTTTTTCAGTTTTCCCCGCTCTGATTCAGTTGAAACTGGTGTCGATCGTTCGGGCTCCGAGGGGCCTTCAAGGTGGTATACAACCCGAAGGAATGCGCGGGAAGGTGCGGGAAGGTGCGGGCGGTAAGTGGCGTAAACCGATTTTTTCAGTTTTCCCCGCTCGGATTCAGTTGAAACTGGTGTCGATCGTTCGGGCTCCAAGGGACCTTCAAGGTGGTATACAACCCGCGGGAATGCGCGGGAAGGTGCGGGCGGTAAGTGGCGAAAACCGATTTTTTCAGTTTTCCCCGCTCGGATTCAGTTGAAACTGGTGTCGATCGTTCGGGCTCCGAGGGGCCTTCAAGGTGGTATACAACCCGCGGGAATGCGCGGGAAGGTGCGGGCGGTAAGTGGCGAAAACCGATTTTTTCAGTTTTCCCCGCTCGGATTCAGTTGAAACTGGTGTCGATCGTTCGGGCTCCGAGGGGCCTTCAAGGTGGTATACAACCCGAAGTTGGAAGGTGAAGGTGCGGGCGGTAAGTGGCGAAAACCGATTTTTTCACTTTTCCCCGCTCGGATTCAGTTGAAACTGGTGTCGATCGTTCGGGCTCCGAGGGGCCTTCAAGGTGGTATACAACCCGCGGGAATGTGCGGGAAGGTGCCGGCGGTAAGTGACGAAAACCGATTTTTTCACTTTTCCCCGCTCGGATTCAGTTGAAACTGGTGTCGATCGTTCGGGCTCCGAGGGGCCTTCAAGGTAGTATACAACCCGCGGGAATGCGCGGGAAGGTGCCGGCGGTAAGTGACGAAAACCTATTTTTTCAGTTTTTCCCGCTCGGATTCAGTTGAAACTGGTGTCGATCGTTCGGGCTCCGAGGGGCCTTCAAGGTGGTATACAACCCGCGGGAATGCGCGGGAAGGTGCGGGCGGTAAGTGGCGAAAACCGATTTTTTCAGTTTTCCCCGCTCGGATTCAGTTGAAACTGGTGTCGATCGTTCGGGCTCCGAGGGGCCTTCAAGGTGGTATACAACCCGAAGTTGGAAGGTGAAGGTGCGGGCGGTAAGTGGCGAAAACCGATTTTTTCACTTTTCCCCGCTCGGATTCAGTTGAAACTGGTGTCGATCGTTCGGGCTCCGAGGGGCCTTCAAGGTGGTATACAACCCGCGGGAATGTGCGGGAAGGTGCCGGCGGTAAGTGACGAAAACCGATTTTTTCACTTTTCCCCGCTCGGATTCAGTTGAAACTGGTGTCGATCGTTCGGGCTCCGAGGGGCCTTCAAGGTAGTATACAACCCGCGGGAATGTGCGGGAAGGTGCCGGCGGTAAGTGACGAAAACCTATTTTTTCAGTTTTTCCCGCTCGGATTCAGTTGAAACTGGTGTCGATCGTTCGGGCTCCGAGGGGCCTTCAAGGTGGTATACAACCCGCGGGAATGCGCGGGAAGGTGCCGGCGGTTAGTGGCGAAAACCGATTTTTTCAGTTTTCCCCGCTCGGATTCAGTTGAAACTGGTGTCGATCGTTCGAGCTCCGAGGGGCCTTCAAGGTGGTATACAACCCGCGGGAATGCGCGGGAAGGTGCGGGCGGTAAGTGGCGAAAACCGATTTTTTCAGTTTTCCCCGCTCGGATTCAGTTGAAACTGGTGTCGATCGTTCGGGCTCCGAGGGGCCTTCAAGGTGGTATACAACCCGCGGGAATGCGCGGGAAGGTGCGGGCGGTAAGTGGCGAAAACCGATTTTTTCAGTTTTCCCCGCTCGGATTCAGTTGAAACTGGTGTCGATCGTTCGGGCTCCGAGGGGCCTTCAAGGTGGTATACAACCCGCGGGAATGCGCGGGAAGGTGCGGGCGGTAAGTGGAAAAAACCGATTTTTTCAGTTTTCCCCGCTCGGATTCAGTTGATACTGGTGTCGATCGTTCGGGCTTCGAGGGGCCTTCAAGGTGGTATACAACCCGCGGGAATGCGCGGGAAGGTGCCGGCGGTTAGTGGCGAAAACCGATTTTTTCAGTTTTCCCCGCTCGAATTCAGTTGAAACTGGTGTCGATCGTTCGGGCTCCGAGGGGCCTTCAAGGTGGTATACAACCCGCGGGAATGCGCGGGAAGGTGCGGGCGGTAAGTGGCGAAAACCGATTTTTTCAGTTTTCCCCGCTCGGATTCAGTTGAAACTGGTGTCGATCGTTCGGGCTCCGAGGGGCCTTCAAGGTGGTATACAACCCGAAGTTGGAAGGTGAAGGTGCGGGCGGTAAGTGGCGAAAACCGATTTTTTCAGTTTTCCCCGCTCGGATTCAGTTGAAACTGGTGTCGATCGTTCGGGCTCCGAGGGGCCTTCAAGGTGGTATACAACCCGCGGGAATGCGCGGGAAGGTGCGGGCGGTAAGTGGAAAAAACCGATTTTTTCAGTTTTCCCCGCTCGGATTCAGTTGAAACTGGTGTCGATCGTTCGGGCTCCGAGGGGCCTTCAAGGTGGTATACAACCCGCGGGAATGCGCGGGAAGGTGCGGGCGGTAAGTGGAAAAAACCGATTTTTTCAGTTTTCCCCGCTCGGATTCAGTTGAAACTGGTGTCGATCGGTCGGGCTTCGAGGGGCCTTCAAGGTGGTATACAACCCGCGGGAATGCGCGGGAAGGTGCGGGCGGTAAGTGGAAAAAACCGATTTTTTCAGTTTTCCCCGCTCGGATTCAGTTAAAACTGGTGTCGATGGCGGTAAGTGGCGAAAACCGATTTTTTCAGTTTTCCCCGCTTGGATTCAGTTGAAACTGGTGTCGATCGTTCGGGCTCCGAGGGGCCTACAAGGTGGTATACAACCCGCGGGAATGCGCGGGAATGCGCGGGAAGGTGCGGGCGGTAAGTGGCGAAAACCGATTTTTTCAGTTTTCCCCGCTCGGATTCAGTTGAAACTGGTGTCGATGGCGGTAAGTGGCGAAAACCGATTGTTTCAGTTTTCCCCGCTCGGATTCAGTTGAAACTGATGTCGATCGTTCGGGCTCCGAGGGGCCTTCAAGGTGGTATACAACCCGCGGGAATGCGCGGGAAGGTGCGGGCGGTAAGTGGCGAAAACCGATTTTTTCAGTTTTCCCCGCTCGGATTCAGTTGAAACTGGTGTCGATGGCGGTAAGTGGCGAAAACCGATTTTTTCAGTTTTCCCCGCTCGGATTCAGTTGAAACTGGTGTCGATCGTTCGGGCTCCGAGGGGCCTTCAAGGTGGTATACAACCCGCGGGAATGCGCGTGAAGGTGCGGGTGGTAAGTGGCGAAAACCGATTTTTTCACTTTTCCCCGCTCGGATTCAGTTGAAACTGGTGTCGATCGTTCGGGCTCCAAGGGGCCTTCAAGGTGGTATACAACCCGCGGGAATGCGCGGGAAGGTGCGGGCGGTAAGTGGCGAAAACCGATTTTTTCAGTTTTCCCCGCTCGGATTCAGTTGAAACTGGTGTCGATCGTTCGGGCTCCAAGAGGCCTTCAAGGTGGTATACAACCCGAGGGAATGCGCGGGAAGGTGCGGGCGGTAAGTGGAAAAAACCGATTTTTTCAGTTTTCCCCGCTCGGATTCAGTTGAAACTGGTGTCGATCGTTCGGGCTTCGAGGGGCCTTCAAGGTGGTATAAAACCCGCGGGAATGCGCGGGAAGGTGCCGGCAGTAAGTGGCGAAAACCGATTTTTTCAGTTTTCCCCGCTCGGATTCAGTTGAAACTGGTGTCGATGGCGGTAAGTGGCGAAAACCGATTTTTTCAGTTTTCCCCGCTCGGATTCAGTTGAAACTGGTGTCGATCGTTCGGGCTCCGAGGGGCCTTCAAGGTGGTATACAACCCGCGGGAATGCGCGGGAAGGTGCGGGCGGTAAGTGGCGAAAACCGATTTTTTCAGTTTTCCCCGTTCGGATTCAGTTGAAACTGGTGTCGATCGTTCGGGCTCCGAGGGGCCTTCAAGGTGGTATACAACCCGCGGGAATGCGCGGGAAGGTGCGGGCGGTAAGTGGCGAAAACCGATTTTTTCAGTTTTCCCCGCTCGGATTCAGTTGAAACTGGTGTCGATCGTTCGGGCTCCGAGAGGCCTTCAAGGTGGTATACAACTCGAGGGAATGCGCGGGAAGGTGCGGGCGGTAAGTGGAAAAAACCGATTTTTTCAGTTTTCCCCGCTCGGATTCAGTTGAAACTGGTGTCGATCGTTCGGGCTCCGAGGGGCCTTCAAGGTGGTATACAACCCGCGGGAATGCGCGGGAAGGTGCGGGCGGTAAGTGGCGAAAACCGATTTTTTCAGTTTTCCCCGCTCGGATTCAGTTGAAACTGGTGTCGATGGCGGTAAGTGGCGAAAACCGATTTTTTCAGTTTTCCCCGCTCGGATTCAGTTGAAACTGGTGTCGATCGTTCGGGCTCCGAGGGGCCTTCAAGGTGGTATACAACCCGCGGGGATGCGCGGGAATGCGCGGGAAGGTGCGGGCGGTAAGTGGCGAAAACCGATTTTTTCAGTTTTCCCCGCTCGGATTCAGTTGAAACTGGTGTCGATCGTTCGGGCTTCGAGGGGCCTTCAAGGTGGTATACAACCCGCGGGAATGCGCGGGAAGGTGCGGGCGGTAAGTGGCGAAAACCGATTTTTTCAGTTTTCCCCGCTCGGATTCAGTTGAAACTGGTGTCGATCGTTCGGGCTCCGAGGGGCCTTCAAGGTGGTATACAACCCGCGGGAATGCGCGGGAAGGTGCGGGCGGTAAGTGGAAAAAACCGATTTTTTCAGTTTTCCCCGCTCGGATTCAGTTGAAACTGGTGTCGATCGTTCGGGCTCCGAGGGGCCTTCAAGGTGGTATACAACCCAAGGGAATGCGCGGGAAGGTGCGGGCGGTAAGTGGAAAAAACCGATTTTTTCAATTTTCCCCGCTCGGATTCAGTTGAAACTGGTGTCGATCGGTCGGGCTTCGAGGGGCCTTCAAGGTGGTATACAACCCGCGGGAATGCGCGGGAAGGTGCGGGCGGTAAGTGGAAAAAACCGATTTTTTCAGTTTTCCCCGCTCGGATTCAGTTAAAACTGGTGTCGATGGCGGTAAGTGGCGAAAACCGATTTTTTCAGTTTTCCCCGCTTGGATTCAGTTGAAACTGGTGTCGATCGTTCGGGCTCCGAGGGGCCTACAAGGTGGTATACAACCCGCGGGAATGCGCGGGAATGCGCGGGAAGGTGCGGGCGGTAAGTGGCGAAAACCGATTTTTTCAGTTTTCCCCGCTCGGATTCAGTTGAAACTGGTGTCGATGGCGGTAAGTGGCGAAAACCGATTGTTTCAGTTTTCCCCGCTCGGATTCAGTTGAAACTGATGTCGATCGTTCGGGCTCCGAGGGGCCTTCAAGGTGGTATACAACCCGCGGGAATGCGCGGGAAGGTGCGGGCGGTAAGTGGCGAAAACCGATTTTTTCAGTTTTCCCCGCTCGGATTCAGTTGAAACTGGTGTCGATGGCGGTAAGTGGCGAAAACCGATTTTTTCAGTTTTCCCCGCTCGGATTCAGTTGAAACTGGTGTCGATCGTTCGGGCTCCGAGGGGCCTTCAAGGTGGTATACAACCCGCGGGGATGCGCGGGAATGCGCGGGAAGGTGCGGGCGGTAAGTGGCGAAAACCGATTGTTTCAGTTTTCCCCGCTCGGATTCAGTTGAAACTGATGTCGATCGTTCGGGCTCCGAGGGGCCTTCAAGGTGGTATACAACCCGCGGGAATGCGCGGGAAGGTGCGGGCGGTAAGTGGCGAAAACCGATTTTTTCAGTTTTCCCCGCTCGGATTCAGTTGAAACTGGTGTCGATCGTTCGGGCTCCGAGGGGCCTTCAAGGTGGTATACAACCCGCGGGAATGCGCGGGAAGGTGCGGGCGGTAAGTGGCGAAAACCGATTTTTTCAGTTTTCCCCGTTCGGATTCAGTTGAAACTGGTGTCGATCGTTCGGGCTCCGAGGGGCCTTCAAGGTGGTATACAACCCGCGGGAATGCGCGGGAAGGTGCGGGCGGTAAGTGGCGAAAACCGATTTTTTCAGTTTTCCCCGCTCGGATTCAGTTGAAACTGGTGTCGATCGTTCGGGCTCCGAGGGGCCTTCAAGGTGGTATACAACCCGCGGGGATGCGCGGGAATGCGCGGGAAGGTGCGGGCGGTAAGTGGCGAAAACCGATTTTTTCAGTTTTCCCCGCTCGGATTCAGTTGAAACTGGTGTCGATCGTTCGGGCTCCGAGGGGCCTTCAAGGTGGTATACAACCCGCGGGAATGCGCGGGAAGGTGCGGGCGGTAAGTGGCGAAAACCGATTTTTTCAGTTTTCCCCGTTCGGATTCAGTTGAAACTGGTGTCGATCGTTCGGGCTCCGAGGGGCCTTCAAGGTGGTATACAACCCGCGGGAATGCGCGGGAAGGTGCGGGCGGTAAGTGGCGAAAACCGATTTTTTCAGTTTTCCCCGCTCGGATTCAGTTGAAACTGGTGTCGATCGTTCGGGCTCCGAGAGGCCTTCAAGGTGGTATACAACTCGAGGGAA
Organism: Heliconius melpomene rosina; assembly: GCF_056956725.1. Lineage (NCBI taxonomy): Eukaryota > Metazoa > Arthropoda > Insecta > Lepidoptera > Nymphalidae > Heliconius > Heliconius melpomene. Next base: position 9,864,772 of record NC_140390.1, on the reverse strand, counting down.
TGCGCGGGAAGGTGCGGGCGGTAAGTGGAAAAAACCGATTTTTTCAGTTTTCCCCGCTCGGATTCAGTTGAAACTGGTGTCGATCGTTCGGGCTCCGAGGGGCCTTCAAGGTGGTATACAACCCGCGGGAATGCGCGGGAAGGTGCGGGCGGTAAGTGGCGAAAACCGATTTTTTCAGTTTTCCCCGCTCGGATTCAGTTGAAACTGGTGTCGATGGCGGTAAGTGGCGAAAACCGATTTTTTCAGTTTTCCCCGCTCGGATTCAGTTGAAACTGGTGTCGATCGTTCGGGCTCCGAGGGGCCTTCAAGGTGGTATACAACCCGCGGGGATGCGCGGGAATGCGCGGGAAGGTGCGGGCGGTAAGTGGCGAAAACCGATTTTTTCAGTTTTCCCCGCTCGGATTCAGTTGAAACTGGTGTCGATCGTTCGGGCTTCGAGGGGCCTTCAAGGTGGTATACAACCCGCGGGAATGCGCGGGAAGGTGCGGGCGGTAAGTGGCGAAAACCGATTTTTTCAGTTTTCCCCGCTCGGATTCAGTTGAAACTGGTGTCGATCGTTCGGGCTCCGAGGGGCCTTCAAGGTGGTATACAACCCGCGGGAATGCGCGGGAAGGTGCGGGCGGTAAGTGGAAAAAACCGATTTTTTCAGTTTTCCCCGCTCGGATTCAGTTGAAACTGGTGTCGATCGTTCGGGCTCCGAGGGGCCTTCAAGGTGGTATACAACCCAAGGGAATGCGCGGGAAGGTGCGGGCGGTAAGTGGAAAAAACCGATTTTTTCAATTTTCCCCGCTCGGATTCAGTTGAAACTGGTGTCGATCGGTCGGGCTTCGAGGGGCCTTCAAGGTGGTATACAACCCGCGGGAATGCGCGGGAAGGTGCGGGCGGTAAGTGGCGAAAACCGATTTTTTCAGTTTTCCCCGCTCGGATTCAGTTGAAACTGGTGTCGATCGTTCGGGCTCCGAGGGGCCTTCAAGGTGGTATACAACCCGCGGGAATGCGCGGGAAGGTGCGGGCGGTAAGTGGCGAAAACCGATTTTTTCAGTTTTCCCCGTTCGGATTCAGTTGAAACTGGTGTCGATCGTTCGGGCTCCGAGGGGCCTTCAAGGTGGTATACAACCCGCGGGAATGCGCGGGAAGGTGCGGGCGGTAAGTGGCGAAAACCGATTGTTTCAGTTTTCCCCGCTCGGATTCAGTTGAAACTGATGTCGATCGTTCGGGCTCCGAGGGGCCTTCAAGGTGGTATACAACCCGCGGGAATGCGCGGGAAGGTGCGGGCGGTAAGTGGCGAAAACCGATTTTTTCAGTTTTCCCCGCTCGGATTCAGTTGAAACTGGTGTCGATCGTTCGGGCTCCGAGGGGCCTTCAAGGTGGTATACAACCCGCGGGAATGCGCGGGAAGGTGCGGGCGGTAAGTGGCGAAAACCGATTTTTTCAGTTTTCCCCGTTCGGATTCAGTTGAAACTGGTGTCGATCGTTCGGGCTCCGAGGGGCCTTCAAGGTGGTATACAACCCGCGGGAATGCGCGGGAAGGTGCGGGCGGTAAGTGGCGAAAACCGATTTTTTCAGTTTTCCCCGCTCGGATTCAGTTGAAACTGGTGTCGATCGTTCGGGCTCCGAGGGGCCTTCAAGGTGGTATACAACCCGCGGGGATGCGCGGGAATGCGCGGGAAGGTGCGGGCGGTAAGTGGCGAAAACCGATTTTTTCAGTTTTCCCCGCTCGGATTCAGTTGAAACTGGTGTCGATCGTTCGGGCTCCGAGGGGCCTTCAAGGTGGTATACAACCCGCGGGAATGCGCGGGAAGGTGCGGGCGGTAAGTGGCGAAAACCGATTTTTTCAGTTTTCCCCGTTCGGATTCAGTTGAAACTGGTGTCGATCGTTCGGGCTCCGAGGGGCCTTCAAGGTGGTATACAACCCGCGGGAATGCGCGGGAAGGTGCGGGCGGTAAGTGGCGAAAACCGATTGTTTCAGTTTTCCCCGCTCGGATTCAGTTGAAACTGATGTCGATCGTTCGGGCTCCGAGGGGCCTTCAAGGTGGTATACAACCCGCGGGAATGCGCGGGAAGGTGCGGGCGGTAAGTGGCGAAAACCGATTTTTTCAGTTTTCCCCGCTCGGATTCAGTTGAAACTGGTGTCGATGGCGGTAAGTGGCGAAAACCGATTTTTTCAGTTTTCCCCGCTCGGATTCAGTTGAAACTGGTGTCGATGGCGGTAAGTGGCGAAAACCGATTTTTCAGTTTTCCCCGCTCGGATTCAGTTGAAACTGGTGTCGATCGTTCGGGCTCCGAGGGGCCTTCAAGGTGGTATACAACCCGCGGGAATGCGCGGGAAGGTGCGGGCGGTAAGTGGCGAAAACCGATTTTTTCAGTTTTCCCCGCTCGGATTCAGTTGAAACTGGTGTCGATGGCGGTAAGTGGCGAAAACCGATTTTTTCAGTTTTCCCCGCTCGGATTCAGTTGAAACTGGTGTCGATCGTTCGGGCTCCGAGGGGCCTTCAAGGTGGTATACAACCCGCGGGGATGCGCGGGAATGCGCGGGAAGGTGCGGGCGGTAAGTGGCGAAAACCGATTTTTTCAGTTTTCCCCGCTCGGATTCAGTTGAAACTGGTGTCGATCGTTCGGGCTCCGAGGGGCCTTCAAGGTGGTATACAACCCGCGGGAATGCGCGGGAAGGTGCGGGCGGTAAGTGGCGAAAACCGATTTTTCAGTTTTCCCCGTTCGGATTCAGTTGAAACTGGTGTCGATCGTTCGGGCTCCGAGGGGCCTTCAAGGTGGTATACAACCCGCGGGAATGCGCGGGAAGGTGCGGGCGGTAAGTGGCGAAAACCGATTGTTTCAGTTTTCCCCGCTCGGATTCAGTTGAAACTGATGTCGATCGTTCGGGCTCCGAGGGGCCTTCAAGGTGGTATACAACCCGCGGGAATGCGCGGGAAGGTGCGGGCGGTAAGTGGCGAAAACCGATTTTTTCAGTTTTCCCCGCTCGGATTCAGTTGAAACTGGTGTCGATGGCGGTAAGTGGCGAAAACCGATTTTTTCAGTTTTCCCCGCTCGGATTCAGTTGAAACTGGTGTCGATGGCGGTAAGTGGCGAAAACCGATTTTTTCAGTTTTCCCCGCTCGGATTCAGTTGAAACTGGTGTCGATCGTTCGGGCTCCGAGGGGCCTTCAAGGTGGTATACAACCCGCGGGAATGCGCGGGAAGGTGCGGGCGGTAAGTGGCGAAAACCGATTTTTTCAGTTTTCCCCGCTCGGATTCAGTTGAAACTGGTGTCGATCGTTCGGGCTCCGAGGGGCCTTCAAGGTGGTATACAACCCGCGGGAATGCGCGGGAAGGTGCGGGCGGTAAGTGGCGAAAACCGATTTTTTCAGTTTTCCCCGTTCGGATTCAGTTGAAACTGGTGTCGATCGTTCGGGCTCCGAGGGGCCTTCAAGGTGGTATACAACCCGCGGGAATGCGCGGGAAGGTGCGGGCGGTAAGTGGCGAAAACCGATTGTTTCAGTTTTCCCCGCTCGGATTCAGTTGAAACTGATGTCGATCGTTCGGGCTCCGAGGGGCCTTCAAGGTGGTATACAACCCGCGGGAATGCGCGGGAAGGTGCGGGCGGTAAGTGGCGAAAACCGATTTTTTCAGTTTTCCCCGCTCGGATTCAGTTGAAACTGGTGTCGATGGCGGTAAGTGGCGAAAACCGATTTTTTCAGTTTTCCCCGCTCGGATTCAGTTGAAACTGGTGTCGATGGCGGTAAGTGGCGAAAACCGATTTTTTCAGTTTTCCCCGCTCGGATTCAGTTGAAACTGGTGTCGATCGTTCGGGCTCCGAGGGGCCTTCAAGGTGGTATACAACCCGCGGAATGCGCGGGAAGGTGCGGGCGGTAAGTGGCGAAAACCGATTTTTTCAGTTTTCCCCGTTCGGATTCAGTTGAAACTGGTGTCGATCGTTCGGGCTCCGAGGGGCCTTCAAGGTGGTATACAACCCGCGGGAATGCGCGGGAAGGTGCGGGCGGTAAGTGGCGAAAACCGATTTTTTCAGTTTTCCCCGCTCGGATTCAGTTGAAACTGGTGTCGATCGTTCGGGCTCCGAGAGGGCCTTCAAGGTGGTATACAACTCGAGGGAATGCGCGGGAAGGTGCGGGCGGTAAGTGGAAAAAACCGATTTTTTCAGTTTTCCCCGCTCGGATTCAGTTGAAACTGGTGTCGATCGTTCGGGCTCCGAGGGGCCTTCAAGGTGGTATACAACCCGCGGGAATGCGCGGGAAGGTGCGGGCGGTAAGTGGCGAAAACCGATTTTTTCAGTTTTCCCCGCTCGGATTCAGTTGAAACTGGTGTCGATGGCGGTAAGTGGCGAAAACCGATTTTTTCAGTTTTCCCCGCTCGGATTCAGTTGAAACTGGTGTCGATCGTTCGGGCTCCGAGGGGCCTTCAAGGTGGTATACAACCCGCGGGGATGCGCGGGAATGCGCGGGAAGGTGCGGGCGGTAAGTGGCGAAAACCGATTTTTCAGTTTTCCCCGCTCGGATTCAGTTGAAACTGGTGTCGATCGTTCGGGCTTCGAGGGGCCTTCAAGGTGGTATACAACCCGCGGGAATGCGCGGGAAGGTGCGGGCGGTAAGTGGCGAAAACCGATTTTTTCAGTTTTCCCCGCTCGGATTCAGTTGAAACTGGTGTCGATCGTTCGGGCTCCGAGGGGCCTTCAAGGTGGTATACAACCCGCGGGAATGCGCGGGAAGGTGCGGGCGGTAAGTGGAAAAAACCGATTTTTTCAGTTTTCCCCGCTCGGATTCAGTTGAAACTGGTGTCGATCGTTCGGGCTCCGAGGGGCCTTCAAGGTGGTATACAACCCAAGGGAATGCGCGGGAAGGTGCGGGCGGTAAGTGGAAAAAACCGATTTTTTCAGTTTTCCCCGCTCGGATTCAGTTGAAACTGGTGTCGATCGTCGGGCTTCGAGGGGCCTTCAAGGTGGTATACAACCCGCGGGAATGCGCGGGAAGGTGCGGGCGGTAAGTGGAAAAAACCGATTTTTTCAGTTTTCCCCGCTCGGATTCAGTTAAAACTGGTGTCGATGGCGGTAAGTGGCGAAAACCGATTTTTTCAGTTTTCCCCGCTTGGATTCAGTTGAAACTGGTGTCGATCGTTCGGGCTCCGAGGGGCCTACAAGGTGGTATACAACCC